>NC_051179.1:119632688-119691885 GCF_013339695.2 Rhipicephalus sanguineus | reverse complement strand
CAAAGACGTTACTGATAAAAATGTCTTGCGCGAGTCATATTTTTCAATAAACAAGTCGTTACTGCATTGCAACCACTGATATCTCGTTATTCAAGGTGCGAGATCGAAAGGCGCCAAGTAGAGCACCGATTTTACGGGACGTTTGTGTTAAAGATCACTGACACCGTGTTCGAAAATGATAATTATACGCTAAAAGACTCATGAGTCGACTCACTTAGATTTACTCAGACTCAGACCGAGCCGTAAGTCTGAGTCTGAATGAGTCCGAGTGAGTAATATTTTGGTAAGTTTGAGTCGAAGTGAGTCCGGATGAAAACAAAAGTTAGTGAGTCTGAGTCCGAGTGTGTCCGGTTGATAAAAATTTCCGTGAGTCTGAGTCCCAGTGAGCCCAAGCGGCAAGATATATTTCATGAGTGTGTCTGAGTGAGCTCCACATTTTTTGCCGACCTATGGAACAAGCAGCGCTAACTTTTTTATTACAGAATTCCTTATCGGCAAGAATCTCGTCTTCAGGCCGCATGCAGTTCAAGAAAACGAAAAGGGCGAATACTGCTAATGCACCGCTAAGTTTGCAAGGGACAGCGAAGTTAGCTCGCAGTTGCAAGTACGAGCTGTGCGCTTAGCGAGGCGAGAATAGCGACTCGCAAGAGGTTACTTATACGAACAGTTAGTGCAGTGGACAGTATGATTAACACTACCGCATAGTCTATCCGCATTAGTGAAATATCCATGCGGGCGTGAAACGCTGAGCAGGATATGATTCTTTAAACTGTAGAATAATGATTATAGTGGTTTGGTAGGCTCGAGCTAGGAGGATAAGTGGTGGATGCTCGCTTTGCCTTCTTTACTTTTTTTAGGGGGGGGGGGTATGTTTTCCTGCTGTGATCGCTGAAGGATTTAATCCGGGAGGTTTCTTTTTTCTCCATGATCAAGGCAAGAGGAAGATTACGCCTGCTAATGCGCTTTGTGGATGCTTCGAAGAAGAAAGCTTCCTAACCATCTAAAGCGACCCAAAACCCGCATAATTTTAAACTCACGCTTCCCTGGCTCAGCATACTAAAGGTAGCGTCAGAGCGCGGATCTTGTGTGATCGCACCGAAACTTCCTCTCGGTAGCTCGGGGAAAGAAAGCACACCACTGAACATACTTTCTGGACTTTGTTAAGTATCAGCGAGTACATGACGGTTCATGGAGACAGCGCGAGTATAAAAAAGGCCACGGAAACCTATCTTAAACAAACTCCTTGAGCTTGCCCAGACGCTTCCCTGTGCCCAAAACTACTAGCCGAACCGTTTCTACATCCCCGCGTTCGTTTTCTCTTACCTTCTTCTGCACTGGCTAGCATTATTTCTGCTCCATTGAAGCAGCAGCGCACAATACATGACAAAAGTACGCCTTAGTTTAGGTATATTTTCTTTCAAAAGAATCTTGAGGAACCCGTTTTCCTATGACCGAGATATTCGTTATTCTGGCAGTGCATGGTATTCTAAAAATTCATCTTAAAATTCCTATAATGACGCTTATGGTAAGATTGAGGTTCGACACCGCAATGCTGATAACTGCAGCTTCACTGCATCCGCTGCCCCATGGCACCACAAATTACAATAAAATGCGAATGGCGCTTCCTGATGCAGTGAATCTGGGCACTACCTCAGCTCCACTCGTCGCATCGTCATGCCGGTATTGTTTATTTAGAGAGCAAGTGTACTGAAGCCTGAGCATAACCATTATTGTGCTGAACGAGAATGCACAGAAGGAGTTGGCAGATGGAACTTTTTCATATTATGCTAGCGTGCACTTGACGCTTAAACTGCCACTGTGTAAATATTGTGTCAAATCCCTCGTAAATACTGGGCAAATGAAGGCATTCGCTGGTTCTCTCAGTCATCCACGTAGATTGGTTAATATGGCGCTTGCGCGCCGACGACCCTTGCGACTGGTGTGCGTCACGTGCTCGTCGATCCGCTAAACAGCAACTTCAGATAGCACTCTTGAATATATCGACGTGACAACTGGCACAGCATTGGCGTTGAAGCAGAGGAATCACCAACTGCTAATACGTCGAGGTCGTGTACTTCCTTGCACTCGTATTAACACACTTCCTGGCACCATAATTCGACCGGAGCCTTGATGGTCTTAGGGTTCACGTCACGGAATCATTTGCGACATGTGTCCAGCGATGGCTGCCTTGCTTGACAGTGATGGGGCAGCTAGCGACTGTCGGTCCACAGTGTAGCTCTGAAATTCCTGCATCGACGGTACAGCGATTCAGACCCTGCAATGGCTATTTGCAAGCTGTAAGAACGCGGAATCTGCGCGAAATGTCTGCTTAAGCACTTGCCGCGAACATCTCAATACCTCGCTTTGTGTGGCAACTGTAGCGGAAGGCAAGTGTTTTCCTCTCTCTCGACTACAAAGTCACAAGACCGGCCTTAGTGATCTTAGGTACACGCTTAAAATAGAGACGTATTGCCGGAACCACATTGCTGCTACGCCAAAAACGTTTACAATTTGGCCACACTATTAGCAGCATTCTGCTAGCAATCCGCACGCAAGAACAATAATTAATATCATCACTCTGGTCTCCATGGACAATGCTCGCGCGCGTACCGCAGCATATGAGTTTATCCATGACACGCATGTCCTGGCAGCATTTTCTGCTAAGAGCTCTTCGTTATGCAAGGGCAGAGCACTCGAAGACAACACATATATGCAGGGTGCCTCATCAGTGCATCAAAGCTAATTTTATGGTTACTGAGCTGAGATTTATGCAATCAAAGAAGCAATCTGATGTCCATTACCGCATCTTGAGCAATTTAAGACTACCGCAAGTCATAACAATCCTGTATGAACAAGAATGTGAGGCTGGTCATTTCTTATCTTTCCTGTGGCTCCTATCGCACATACCAGGGAATGAAAAAGCGTGTAAGAGTACCTTAAGGGCCGCAAGCACTGCAATTTAGGCAAGGTTAATTTCACAAGAAAGAAGGCATCGTTGCTGTCCAAGCAGTGTGTTTTGAAGGAGCGGGAGAAGCTGGTCTAGCTCTTTTAGTCTCCAATTTTTATACCACAACCCTGAACTAAATTGAAGGTTTCCAAGATAGTCGCCTCGGCAGTCAGATACACACTACCACCAGCTGTGACATAATGCGGCGTACAAAATCAGCCCCTTCTATGAACTTTGTTAAAATTATCTCTATAGTCGAGTTCTGAGGCAAAGTGGAAACGACCCCATAACATTGTATATGGTGGGCTGTACTGTGATGAAAGTGATGCACATATAAAAACAGAACGGGTTGTTTTGTGGAGCATGACGTCCCAAAGCGGTTTAGGTTATGAGAGACGCCATCGTGGAGGCCACCGCCTTCGGGACAGCAGCCGACCGTAACCAGTGTGCCACCGCGGTTGCGTACGAGACAACAATGGCGACGCTATGTCGCAAACGTCTGAAACCAAGAGATAGTGAGGTAAAGAAAGAATCGCTGGTGTTATTTGTAGTTTCCAATTCAAAGGTATTAGTTCTGAAGTGAGGAGAAATTGAACTGCGAAGGTTGTGTGGTCTGCTCCCACCGGCGGCGTCTATTCGTTTTTCAATTAGCACCTAAGTGCTTCAGTTTACCTAGAAAATAGACAACAACGGCGTGGATGAACTTCTCTAAAATGGGCAGTTGGGCTAGTTGGTGAGTTGGTGATTCGTCATCAGTCCCTAAGGGTGACGCAGCAAACAGCGCTACAAAAGACGAAAACACACTACCATTCTTGAACTCGCAGCTGCGTTGCTTCAGAAGAAACACTGCCCATTTATATACAAGCGCTCCCTCTCCAGCCAGATGTATGCAGCATATATTCAGATGCTCATTGGAAGCGTCTGAACCTATTCCTTGCATATTTGCAGTTCATTGCTTCGTCTACGGCCGGTACGAAGACGCCGTTGCGAAGAATCTTGTGATCATCGGCCGCGACTGCCCACACTGATCGTTTGTGCGCCTGCGCATGCCACCGCCTGCTGCTGCCTGCCGCCGCCCACCGATAAAAATACTCAGCGTGCGTCTACCGAGCTTAGGTCGGCAGCGGTGTGCTCCTTGGACGCATCTGAACCTATTCCTTGCATATTTGCAGGTGAGAGGAAATTCCTTTCCTTCTAATTATCTGCTTCTAGAGTCCCGCTGCCGAACTATAGTTACTGAACGTGCTCTTGTGGTGTGCATTATTGTGCTCGGCGGGCTGTGCATTGGAAGGAATGTCTAAAGAAAGTAAGGACATTTTGAAAGAATTCGACGAGTTCCGTAGGGAAACTTCGCCTTGAGATTCGCTCCTTGAAGGAGAGTGTGAAGTTCTGTTCGGACACAAGTACAGTGTGTCTGAAATTGGCTATTGGTCTGAAAGTGGGGTAAAATCATTGACGACTCGGATATTTTTGTGCACGTTGAAACGAATGACAGAACATCTTTTAAAGTGTGGTCGATACTATCAATCAATAAACGATAATAATCTTGAAACGTTTCGTGCTGGGATATTAAATGCGTTGTGGGATGATGTATACGGCGCAACTGAACAAGATACTGCGTACGAAGCATTTATGGATCATTTCAAAACGGTATATTCTGAACACTTCCCTAGAAAAAGAAAATTGTCACGACGGAGGAGAATTAGGAAGTCCACGAATAGCCCCTCCTTACTTTATCGCATAAACGTTAAGGACCAACTTTAGAACAGTTTTGTTAAGACTAGAGACTTATTAATTTTAGCGCATTATAAAGCATAAAGAAATAAACTAAACAAGGATATTAAAACGGCTAAGACGCAATATTATGCAGATATTTTTCAACGTACAATGGTCGCAGTGATAATCTCTGGAGGCAGCTATCTTTTTTCAATCCTGCAGGTACAAATAGAATACCCGATAAAATACGAGACCGAAGTGTCTCGTATATCGCTGGCAGATTCCTTCAACAACTCTTTCCTTGTTCGCTCTCAGTCCGGTGGTGGCTTCGAGGCGTTGCAATTGGTTTCATCGAGTAATCATGACAGCGTTTTTCTTTCTCCCATTGATAACCTGGAGGTCGTCGCAACGTTTCGTAGTCTAAAAAAGCAGTACTTCCTTTGATTCGGACGACTTACAGATTTCGCAGGTTAAACATGTTATTGACCTGATTGCACCTTTGCTGGCCCATATTTTTAACCTGTGCGTCACGACAGCCACACTCCCAGTTCAAATGGAAGTTGCTAAAGTAATTCCTTTTTTTAATGATATAAGAAAAGCATTGCTAGTTATAGACCGACACCTCTACTTCCTGTTTTTTCGAAGGGTCTAGAAAAATTAATTTAACTCGCCTTTTTAACTGAACGACATAATTTGGTAACGCGATTCCAGCATGGTTTCAGAAAGAACCTCTCCACTGAAACGGCACTACTCGCACAAAAAGAATTTATTCCTAAAAAGTTTCTGGAAAAGCACATAATATTAGCACTTTTTGTTGACTTTAAGAACGCTTTCTATAGCCTAAATCATGAAATACTTGTCGCCAAGCTCCACAGTTATGGAATTAGAGGGTATGCTCTTGAACTAATCAGAACATATTTGTCTCATAGACACCATTATGGTAATGCCAATGGGCACGCCTCCCAAACACTGCGTCTTACGTTAGGTGTACCACAGGGAAGAATCCTGCGGCTGTTCTTGTATAATTTATATATTAATGACTTTGTCCAGATTCACTCCGAGGCATTTTTTGTTATATACGCCGATGACACCAGTGTTCTCTTTAGCGGTAAAGATGCGAACGAATTACTGAGGAATGCTAACCGTACGCTTGCCATTCTCGAGCGTTGGTCAAACTTGAACGCTTTGCAAATTATTGCGAACAAAACAAAAGCAATGATTTTTCGTCCTAAAGGTAAAACTGTACTGTGCTCTCAATTTTTACATTACGGATCTGAAAACATAGAAATTGTGCCAGCTTTCAGTACTCTTAGTATTTGGTGTATTGAAAAGTTGCTGTGGGATGTCCATGTCAATCACGTAGGCTTAGCTGCCTCACGCTTTATAGGCCTTTTATACCGCAATAATTGTGTCCTCCCGACGAAAATCAAACTGGTGCTTTTCAAATCCCTGTTTATGTCACAGGTGAATTATTGCCAGATTGTATGGGGCACTACCACGCCCACAAATTTAGAAAACGTCGATCTTTTGCAAAAGAAAGCTTTACGCCTTATTTACGACTTACCCAGAGGTCATCCTTCTGCACAGCTCTGCCAAGCTGCTGCTATTCCAAAGGTCCTTTGTTTGTATAAATTACGCCTAGTTCTACGATATAAATATGAAATAAACAATATTATATGGATGCTTAACGAAATAGCATAACTAGCTGAATCCAGTTCCGTGTACCCTTTTCGGCTTATGGAAAAATTCAGAGTAAAATCCTCACGCACGAATTACGGTGCCCGACTGTTAAAGATTACTCTACCTTCTGTTTTAAATGTTTTAGAAGGAAATGGTGTTGATATTGATATATGTTGTAGGTCTAACGTTCAAAAGTTTTATCATGAAGCTCATATCTGCAAACGTGGAGTGGCCTTGACAAAATAACATGAGTCCTAGATTTGTTTCGTAGGTTGGTGACTATGCACATATAATGAATGTTTCATTTTGTTGTTGTTATTTTTCATTTGCGCGAAGTGTGTGTACTTCCACTGCGTAACGTTGAACTGTAACAGGCTTGGAAGCCTAGTCAAGCTCTGATAATCTTTTTCATCCCATGCTCTCTGCTCTGTGAAGAGGTAAACAAATGAAATGAACTGAAATATCGGAAATATTACCCGAAAACAGATCCCGTTGTTTTTGTCTATACATATCTTTGAAGCTCGATGCGCGCGTGCATTTACTTCACAAACGAGTATGGACAATGTATGCTCTGTATGTGCCTTTGCCTTGTCGTTGGATGTTCAAAGCTAGAGGGTGCACGGGTATATAAGTAAGATTGTTTGTTCAGAGATAAAGCAGCGCCTTTCTTCTTCCTCCTCTTGTTCGCTGCTTCACCCGTACGAAATAACGAACACACCACATGCTTTCCCTGGCTTTATTATCTTCATATGCTTGTGCCTACGAACAAAAAGCGGGTCCTTGATCCATTCCCCTTCTATTGTTGGAGGCTTTGTCAGTGCCCTTTGCAATAAGGGCACGCGAGCCAGATCCTTCCTCAAGAAAGCGCTTCCTGAATTGGGAAAATAAACATCCGGCAGTAGTATTCGAAAATTCCGACTTTTGCGGCACATGCGGATTCATTGCAGGTATAGACAACATTGCTACGTATAGAAATAGAATCTCGTACGAAAAAAAAAACTAAAAAGTGGGGCCGCTGGCACCCTACAGACGAAATAACAGCCGACCGTAGCAAAACACAACCTTACGGGGAGCATACAAACCTGCCCTAGGTATACCGCTAAATGCTTCAAACGTAAAGGTAGAAGCGCTTCGTTTGCGCTACGCTTTGGAAGAGCTTCCGTTTATTTCACAGAAGGAACGGCTACGCCTGCAAAGGCCGGCAGAGAAACTCTCATTCACTTGGGTCAACCCCCTAGACCACAGTACTGCCGGGAGAACATTACTACACTGGCTAGGAAAACACGACGACCCTTAACCATCCCCGCCATTCTGCGGAACATGGGCAAATTATACTAAGGGCGAGAAGACAAGCTAGAGTTCGACAGCCTCAAAAACAGTTTCGTGAAATTCAAGAGGTGACATACACCGATGCCGCCAGATCAAGCCAGAGCTGCATCGTAGCAGCAGTTGAACCACTGTACCATACGATTGAAGCTGTTGCAGCGTCTGTTAACACGACCTGTACCGCAACGGCGCAAGTAACGGCTATTGCGCTAGACATTAGAACCAAGGAGGCGAAAAATGCCTCCGCGCTAGCCCTGTTTGATTCGCAGGAGGCTTGTATAATGTTTCTATACGTGGTGGTCTACCTAATGTCGCTTCGAGAATGTTCGGTAACAAGCTCCCACATGACCATGCGATAATATGCTGCCCAGGCTAGAAAAGTATCTCCGGTAATGAGCCGGCGCACACTCGTGATCTGGCCGACCGGGCGAAGAACGACGTCGATAAACAACACGAACTACACACTGTTAGCGACATACTGCAGCATCAACGTAAGACAATACAGCTGTATGCCTCACCGCGTAAATCCACGAAAGTAGGCGAAGCTGGTACCCTTAAACCTCTTCAGGTTAATACATACCCACATTTTCGAAGGTTTCAACACATATACCCGAATGCATAACTAAACCAATGTCCGTGTTGCGAGTCGAGACCGACGCTGCAGCGTGTCACATGGGAGTGTCAGAGAAAACCTATGCAAGTGCAGTCGCCTCTGATACTCAAGATGCTGGGGGAGCCTTAGGAGCCCGTCCTCGCCCGAACTGACCTTGATCAAGCCGCGGAGAACAGTGGCGGCCACTGGTCTCCTGGAATGGGGAACTTACCTGACACTTCCCACTCCTCATATTTATTTATTTTTTCTCAATAAACGTCTTATCCTTCTTCATAAAAAATATACTCGAGGTGACATTACTTTATATATGGCGGTCCGATGCCGTCAATTTGCTGCATGGTGGCTTTGTTTCCAAATGCCATGGAACTTAGTTCTGTCGAGCACCTGGCCGGAAGCGCGCTTGTACTAAGTTTAACGGTAAATGGCGGCAGAAATTTTCCACTTCCCGCAGCAACGGCGGATGCCGAACCATTCCGCCATGGCTGTGGTGGGATAAGGTGCGGCCGGAGACATTCGCAAATCTTTATGGCACCACCTATCCGCCAAATTTTTTAACATGATGTGCTCAAATGTCTTGCATTATCAGACGTACTACGTTCGGCGATTAGGCGATGAATATTTAATTATTCAATTAATTACTGCTGACTCACAAGGCGTGTCACACAAATACATTTATCAGTATGCTCGAGGCGGCTTCCATAACAAAGCACTCTTGTTGGCATCTTTGTATCTCGGTGCGTATCGAAAGTTGTCTTGACTAAAGATATCTGGGACAAAGTGTACTGATACTGAAGAAACAATGTTGGACGTGATTCCTTTCAGCAAGTTTTTCCCGACAATGTCTCCCTGTTCATCTGAATAAAAACACGCAATCTTTGACTACTGTAAAACATTCAGAGTGCATGAATGCAGCACATAATGGACAAACGGGACACGGGACGTTTTCAGTGTAAGACTTCCTTGCGTTCGGTTATATTCCTTTTTTCGCATGTATTCAACCGGCTGCTAACTGCCACGGTCTTGACAACAACGTAATTGGGGATGCTCGCAACACTGTCTATGTGCAAGGAGGAGTGGCATCAGAATGGTTAAGGTAACCCGCCACGGCCTAACTTGCTTACACAACGGTTATCGCTAATCACCAAGATCTAGCTCTAATAAATTTGAACAGCGTTCACTAAGCTAAAAAGAATTCCACCATTGTTCTCTGTCCATATTGATACGGGGTTGCTTGAGTATGAGCAATATGTATTTACAGAGAATAATTGTAAAAAGAGTCAAGACGGCTGACCACCACACTTGACAGCCAGTCAGCTTCACCAGCTTTTCGTCTTCCTTCATTTGATCTCCATAACAGGACGCCCTGGCGTTGTAGCGTCGTCTCGGCGCAAGTCCGGCAAAGAAGTGCGAGAGAAGTAGGGTTTCACCCGCGAAATATGCAAAATGTCAACAGGTGGTGGACTTGATGATTAATCTAAGTGTAATGGCGCAACCTCGTAGTTCACGTCGCGAACTTGACGCAAGACTTTGTAGGGTTCTGCATAGCGGGACAGAAGTTCCTCGGAGAGCCCTACACGGCGGCATGGTGACCAAAGGAGCACCCAATCACCAGAGGCAAACTTCATATTACGATGCCGGTGGTCACAGCGGGCTTTTTGCATATCCTGCGACGTGGCGACACGAGATCGGGCGACATGGCCAGCCATGTGAGCCCGGTCAGTGACGTCGCGAGCGTACATGGTAGCACATCGCACGGATTGGAAGACGATTTCAAACGGCAATGTGGGGTCGCCGCCATACAACCCATAAATAGGTGAAATTCCCGTGGAGTAGTGTCCAGAGGAAGTATGCGCGAAAGTCACGTAGGCCAACGCGGCGTCCCAGTCGCGATAATCTTGAGAGACGTACGTACGTACTCTTTTTCGGTAATGGAATAACTTCTCTCGGGGGGAGAGAGCAGGAGACTGACGTAAGCTATCACGCATAGTCTACCATGCTGCCGTTCAGCGAGGACTGCGCCGATGCCGCGCCCTCTTGTGTCGGTCCGGTCTTCTGTTGGAGCAGGTGGATCAAAGTTGGCAAGTATGTAGCGAGTAGTCAGTAAGCCGATGAGAGCGGTGAACGCTTGAGCCTACTCAGAGCCCCATGAGAATGTGGCACCCTCCTTCAACAGATCTGTTTGTGGCCTAGCAACGTCGGCTAAGTTTTTCACAAAACGACGAAAGTAAGAGGATAGGCCGATGAAGCTCCAGACGTCAGAAGTGTGGAGCTTTTCCGCCGCGGAATTTTTCGGAATCTGGTTGGACGACGGAAGATGGCCCAACACGGTAATCTCACGGCGGTCAAATTGGTATTTCGTGGAATTCATTGAAGACCGACTGCTCTGACAACTGCGAGAATTGCAGTGAGATGGGTCAGGTGTCTGTCGAAGGTGGAAGAAAAGACAATCACATCGTCAAGGTAGCAAAGACAGTCGGTACAATCACGCGTTCAAACATGGCCAAGCAGTCTTCAAACGTCTCCTCGAGTTCGCATGCGACGGTTTATTCATCAGCTGCCACCTTGTGGAAAAGTCATGCGTCACGTGACGCTTTCTGGCAATAAAAGCGTGTTCTGCACCCACCGCCTTGACTCCGAGTGGTGGGCGCTACTTGACACTCCCAGGGTTAGACTACCAGTGGCTGGCGCTGCCTGACACTCCCAGGGCTTACAGATATATAAATATCCAACGAAGTGCACGGAGAAGCGCTTTCCGTCCTAGGTCGTCGTAGCTCAATCAGAGCATCGGACTTGAGATACCGTTGCCGGAAAGAGTGATTTTTCGTATACTTCAATCCATTTCAATTCAGGTAGTGTTTACTACACTACAGTTACTGACAACAATAAATGTCCGCTATGCTTTCCCTTTGCTAATAGATTAATTATGTTGTCTGCACACATATAAATGCTACCAGCCGCGACCTTACGCAGCCAGGCTAAAATCCTCACTATAGAACAATTACGTTTTTTTCTTGTGGAAAACGAGCGCAACACCGTTGACGGCGACTAAACCACACGCACATACACCTCTGAGCAGCGTGGCGTGTGCATGACAGCGCTGCGTGCGTACATTTTTATTTCTATCTGCACACCCGTCTACTTCTATCAAGTTGATTTCCACGTTAGACACTACAACTATGCTTATCGAACGACAACTTCTGCTGCATTTTCACCGTACAGGGCGACCAGTACGTTTAAAAGCAGATCCATTTATATGGTTACAATACATGTACAAGTGGCTTCAAGCAACGATCTCGCAGTGTATACAGCCAAGGAAGAACGGCGCAACAACACAAGGCTTACATAACAAAAGCACAGCATCCCGTAATGCGACGCCTATTCTTCAGGCTGTTTTCAGCTGTAATCGAGGCATACGACAATCGCTCCGTAGAAGTGTGTAACAAGCAGCACAGAAAGCAGAGATAGTAGCACAATACATACTTTAATGTCAAACACTTCCTCTCGCACACCATCTCTGCTGTGGCAAGTCGCCGGCCGGTCTACCTTACCTGCACAAACTCGTCATGCACAGTCACGCGATTTGGCAGCGTTCTTGAACTCACCTAAGTGCGATATTTGCTGTGGCGACAGTCTCGTGAAAAGGCGCGCGCTTGTAATCTTGTTCAAAGCTTCGCCGCTTCGCGCTCGTTGGGGCTGCGACAACACATGGCCGCCAACGATTCCGTGTCAAACAACGATGCGACCGTCCCCACACGCGATGTATGTACGTGTCCATTCCACGACTTCCAGCGACGATAACCGCACGTAATAATAATAAACGTGGTAAAACCACGTGCGCGAAACAAACTTATTGCGGCATTACACATGCTCCCTTCGCTGCGAGAGCTTTCTTTTTTTCAGCGAACCTCAACCGCCTCAACATCACTGCAGCTGCGTGCCCTCCGGTTTGAGCTGAGTGGCTGTCGCTCGGCGGGCGATTTGAACTGGGTTGCGCACGTTTGTCCATGGCCTCCGAGATAGCGCACCAGCAGCGCGCAATCTCGCAGGCTTGTCGGTTTGTCGCACCAGTTTCCCCTTTTTCTCTGCTTCATTTTCACAGGTACTGTACTGTGTAGTGCGCGATCGCGCGGTTGTGTTTGTACGAATGGGCGGGGAGGCCGTCAGGCGTCGACCATGTCTGATCGGTTCGAAAACAGTATTTTCTGCGCTTGCATCTGTACACCAGTGGTGTGTTTTGTTACTAGTAGCAACAGCTGTGCTAAATGTGGCCGTGTGTGCGTAAAAGAAAAGCACGTAGGAAACCTGTACCCTTTCACTGCCGAGCAACTGCCCTGAAATGTACCAACTGCCATGGATCGCACGAAGCCTCATCAAGGGATTGTCCATTAGTGAAAAAAGAATGGAGCGTCATGAAACAGATGGTGCGGGACGGCTCGACGCACAAAGAGGCTGCTGATGTGGTTAGAAGTAGACAACGACGCTCGCATCGGCGACGAAGATCTTAAACTACTGCTACCCAATATGGACGGACAACGCGATCTCCTACTCCGACAGATCGTCAGACTTCCCTTAAGCGGCAGCTACCGCCACTGCCGCCACCACCACCGCCCAATGCATCACAATTGGAGAGCCGGAAAGACGCAGAAGCTTTGAAAGCGGCGGCGGATGTCGCGTGGTCCCCGCTGCCACCACTGCGCACTCATAAAGAGTCGATACAGAATGCCCCGAAGTGTGCTTCATCGTCCATGGATGATTGCCACGACAAGAACCTACAAGTCCTCGCTGTGTTGAGGCCTCTCATGACCACGATGCGCACTCTCCTCAACGGAATGACAACTCCGTCAGCTCAATGCGCTCTGCAAGTTCTCGATTCCTTGGAGCCAGTCCTTGCAAGCCTTTTTTAACATCTCGCAGAGGAACCAATGTCAAATATTTCTCCGTTGTGACTGTCTGTGTGTATACGGTGAACACTGATCTGTGTGCGCGTTTTACTTGTTCCATCTTTCCTTCTCGCTCTCTCTATTCCTTTTCTCCCCTCCCCCCTCCCCCCGTGTAGGGTAGCAAACCGGGTACAACCTGGTCAACCTCCCTGCCTTTCCTTCGCTTTTATCTCTCTCTCTCTTTTCACAGCAAGTGTTAGCGGAACCAGCCAATATCTGTCCGCCTTGAGCACGGAGCTATTGTCACTATCAATGCCTCGCCCTGAGCGCGATTCAGCTGCAACTTCTTTCTTATTGATGTTCCTTGTTAACTTACAGCGATATATTTTAAGCGGGACATGCAAGCAAGTGCGTATACGCATTATCAATTTCATTGCAATGTAATGGTAAATCAGACACGATTCAAAATTGCGTTGCACGTCGTCATAATAAAAACAGAAAAAAATGCATATTTGTTGAAGAACATCTTAACATATTATGTTTTGGAAACGTCGTGAAAATGAACAAGTAATCCACAAAAGACAGTTTTAACAAAATTCGTTTCTGGCCAAATTGGTTCGTATAGGAAAGGAATGGCGAAAACTTCGCCAAATCTCAAGCCTTGTGGGAATCGCTTTCATGCGACGCAGTCAGCAAGTACTTTTATGCTGAATTTTGTGGCTTTGAGTCCAGCGTGACGAGGAGGATCGACGTGTTTTTGTAATTGTGGCTGTTGTATCCATATCGTGCGCTTACGAGGTACGTAGACAACACTGGCGTTTAAAGGCTAACTTATGGTGTGACGTAACGTCAGCACTCACGTTAGAGCATATAGGTCAGTATTATCGAAACGAAGTGCACTTTACGGTGCGATGATGTGAATCTCCCACGTAACTTTCGTTAACATATTCCTCCGGAGTCGAGCAACGCTTCAATATACGTAGCTTGTTGAATCATAGGAATACAAATGTGATGTTTATTAAACTGCTATAGAAGCGGAGCCAACATTGGAACCTCAGACGTTACCACGATATGACGCCTTTATGGTAGGAGTACATATGTAGTGTTTATTGTTTTCTTATAAAATTCGATAGCCAGCACCACAAGCACAATTCACGTCGCACCGACATTACGCCTGCACAGGCTGCTTTTCCAACGCAGTTTCAACACCTGGCGTGGCTCTGTGGTAGTATAGCTGACTGCCACGCAGACAGAATGCTTGGGTTGGATTCCTGCTGGGATCCTAATTTTTATTCTTTGCATTCATCCCGCTTCGAAGCTGCGTTTTCCAGTATTCCACGAAATATGTTGCCCTTTGCATTGTAGCAGCGAAGGCGGAAAAATCCACACAGTCCTTGCAGTGATCTTAGTTTCTTTTATGAAGGAAAGTAGAGGACTTTCCACACTAGCCGCCACGGCTGCGATCGGCGCTGATTAACACTCCTGGGTGTGGGTGCACATATATACCCCATAAAGTGAACGAGAGGATGATCGCCGCCGTAGCTCAGTGGTAGAGCATCGGACGCGTTATTCGAAGGTCGCAGGTTCGATCCCTGCCGGCGGCAAGTTATCTTTTCGTCCACATTTATATTCTAATTACTACATATAACGTCCCCTATATATGCCTTGGCATTAATGTCTGTTAGTTCTCATTTATATAGTTTCTTTTGTGAATTACTGTGTCCGTTAAAAGCCCCACTTTTCACAAGGTAAAACTCACGAGGTTCTGATGCGTTTTTATAGCATCGTTGATCTCAGGAGACTCCGAAGTAATGAACCCGCCCACATAGGCGTGCACAGGTTTCAAAAGATACTTCAGAACGAATGGAAAAATAAAAATGAATAATAATAATATCTGAGTCTTAATCTCCCAAAACCACGATATGGTTATGAGAGACGCCGTAGTCGAGAGCCCCGGAAGTTTTGACCATCTGGTGTTCTTTACGTCCAATGGCATCGCACAGTACACGGGCCTCTAGCGTTTCGCTTCCATCGAAATGCGACCACCGCGGCCGGGATCGAACCCGCGACCTTCGGGTCAGCCGCCGAGCACCGTACAACAGTTCTTGGAATGCAGCATCAAGGGCCTTCGGTCACCACTATCATCGAAAGCCTGCGTGGCCATAACCTTGCTCTTGGAACGATGACGGAACAGGTGCGAATGAGTGAAAATATACGCAGACTTCGCCCCCCTCACCCCTTTAAGTGATTAGAGGGGATGGCCGCTTCTTGTGGGCAGGCCTATGCCCACGCATATACGTACACACAATCATGTACTGGGAAGTTTGGGTGACGGTTCAGTGCACATAATGATGGGACAGAACGACGCGCACACCATACAGACTTCTCGCGAAGCTTCAAACCGCACCTCCCCGCCCAACCTGAGGTATGGTGGTTCCGTCAATCAAATTAGCCCCCTTAGTGTGATTGACATCTGAAAGCGCATATTCGACATATTTCACGGATGGTGTCTAGCCATCTGCCGTACCTGCCAGAACAAGGACCACAGGCGTCGTTCTCCAACGTCGTCAGCTCTTACCGCGCTTTGCTACCGTCGGGTTTCACACCCTCGGCGCGTTCGCCATCCGCCTTGTGGTGCTTACGTCAACCCGAAGTGCGCCTTCCCGTCCCATGAATCAGCAACAAAAAAGATCTTTCTACCTTGACCTTGAAGCAAGCAGCTCTGGACTTTCTGCACCATTTCTATGCTGACAGAATTCCCTTATTCACGGATGGCTCTACCACCCATACCAGCCCACCGGCGCCACCGTCATCCCATTACGACACATCAACCTCACTTACAAACTTTGTCACGTGAGCGCATCGACTGGTTCGGAGCTTGTTGCCCTGCAAGGTGCCGTTGATTATATCAAGCAACAACCGGCCAATCGATGGGCAGTATTCCGCGGCTCAAAGGCGGCCTCTACAATGTCTTTCGTCGGCACTTCGTCGCGGATCGTACGAACAACTTGTGTGGGAGATACGAGAAATGCTCCACTATGCGGTTGAAAAAGAACACAACGTTGTGTTTCAGTGGATACCAAGTCATTGCGGTATCTCCGGCAGCGACCTCGCCGATGAAGCTGCCAGAAAAGCACAGTAGAGACAAGCCTTGTTCCTATACCGTTATCTAGGATTCACGCAGCTCGATACCTAAGCAAGCTTGCGCAGAACGGCAAAAGTGGCAAACGTCACAGTTCACTCACCATCGACTGAATTCTCTCGACCCATCTCTATGACTGCGGCCACTACCTGGTCTTTCCCGGGAGGAAAATACAGTGTTTTGCCCTCTGCGTCTGGGTGTAGCATTCACCAACGCCTACTCGTTTAAGATCGAGATGTCCGACAACGCCGAGTGCAACGACTGTTCCATTGATGAAACTATTGAGCACATTTTGTGTTACTGCCCGACATAGGCAAACGAGAGGCTTCTGTTCTAAATCACCTGGACTGAAGCGCTTCCACTGTCGAGAAGACATTGTGATCATGGGGCTGCCCATTACAGTTCCGAAAGGCAACGAAAGCGCTGTTGCGTTTTCTCAAGGATACCGGACTGATTCGCCGTTTGTGATGTCATACGTGGAATGTTACGTCAGCTTAAAGTTTGACTTTTCTCTCCTCTTCTCTAACTTTCCTTCAACCTCCTCCCTTCCCCAGTACAGGATAGGGTAGCCTACCGGTAGGGTAGGCTACAGCCCGGTAGGTTAGCCTACCGGGCTCAGCCCTGCTTAACACCTCTCTGCCTTTATTCTACTCCTATTCTCTCTGTCTCTTTCTAGCGTACAGGGCCACATGGGACATTGAGTAAGAGGTGCTTAGTAGAAGTTGAATGAAAGGTAGCAAAAATTGCGTAAGGTACACATATCTGGTAAAATTTCAATGAAAAACCCTATAAATGACAAGAAAATGAAAGAAACCCACCCTAATTCCGGTCTTAGTGTATAGATTACGTATTAAAAACAAAACAAACAAGTTTTCAGATATTCTTTAGAGACGGCCTGGGATTAGAGAAGGAGACGTAAAAGCATATTGGCTTTTGCTTATAGACCTTCTATAGACTAAGCTTAGGCAAATAAAATTAGAGACCTTATTTAGTTTTGTTTACAGAAAATCTATTGTCAGAAATTATACACAGAATTGAGCCGTATTGTCCTTTGTCTATACATTGTATATAGACTGAAGATACAAAAAGAAATGTGTGTTTAGTTTACTTTTTTATATAGACGATCAATACACTACCATTGACAAAAGGTAATACACGTTTTCTTGAAAAAAGTATGCCAGATTGTCTGTTGTCTATAGATTGTATAGAGACTAAAAATAAAAAATAAACGTACGATTTTTTTTACTTGTGTATATAGACATTCTAGAGAATACAATTAAAAACATACTTTTTTACTTTTGTTTATCGACAATCTATAGAATACTGTTAGACAAAAGGTAACATACGCTTTTCTGACTTTTGTTTATAGGCAATTTATAGAACAAAATTAGACAAAAGGTAACATGCAATTTGTCAACTTTTATCTAATCGTTGTCAGCACATTTTATTTAGACAAAATACTTAATCTACACAAAGGCAAACTCGTCTGCAAGCAATCTTCAGACAGCCTGTAGATTGTCTAAATCCATTTTTGTAAGGGAAGTTCTAGACAAAGTTGCTCGCTTCTTCGGCAAAAGATGAAGATGGGTCGATAAAGCAGCTCTTCTACTCGGTCGCCAGCTCCTCGCCAGCTCTGCCGAATCAGTACGCACACTTTTATTCATATTCCCACCACAAGTGCAGCCGCACGGCAATATTAAACCAGAGCAATGGACATCTTACATTGCTTGAGGTATATTACTGTTTTTTTTCTTCAATATAGTGCTCTTGGTAATCGTATCGGAAGGCATGAGACTTACGTTACCTACTTAGAGCACGTTAGCCAATTACGCGCCAGAAGAGCCACGTGACCTTTCGTCACAGGATCTTAAAGAGGCACGAACTATAAAATACTAGCGCCGGTTACAATTAATCCGCTTCCACAGAACGGGCGTAGCTTGTTGCACGCATACTAACCAGACATGATATGACGAGGACTTTATTTAACGGGCCCATCAGATTCCTGGACAGCGTACTGTGGCCATTAAAAACACCTTAAGGTGTCGTATTTCTACTATAGTGCGGTAAAAAGCCACGGTTATCCTTGTTGAAGCATGCGCTCTACCATAAAGTCCCAGATTTTCGCCTTGTTTCTGCGTGTCATTATTGCATTACCTCTTTCTCTCTTAACATCACACACAACACACACACACACACACACACACACACACACACACACACACACACACACACACAACACACACACACACACACACACACACACACCTCCGTTCTCGTCGGTGAATGCAAAGTTAACGGGCACTGCCGAATAATCGCTGCTCGTAATCTGACGTATACACTGGCTCAGTCAAGATTTCGCAGCCTGCGAAAACTCATATGAAATAAGGGATGCATGTTAGCGGAAACAAAGAAACACAGGCTTGAGAAAGGAAAAAATCGGCAGATCCCACGTACCGTGGGAGTCGATGTTATGCGAAGCATGCGGCGGGTAGGTGACTGTGGCGTAACTTTTTTTACTGAGCGACACGTTACAAAATGACGCTAAAGATATGTTTAAATTTTATACGCACACATATATATGTTGAAAGAGCCGCATATGCGTCCCGAGAACGCAGGCACGTTTCACGAACTCGTGTGCATGTGTGGAAGAAGTTCTTGACAGTTCTTGAACAAGGGCATCATCACCGTGATCAGTGAGCACCAGCAGCTGGTCATGACTTGTTATAGGATCCGGTCGTGATCGTGGTGACGAGGGGTCCATGTGTAGTGAAGTATGTGGTATAGTAGAGCTGTTGGAATTCTAGGATGCCTCGGTTCCTACACCTACACCCGTTCATTACGTCACAATTTAACATAAAAAAGCGACACACGACACTTGCCTGCTTAGTGTGAACAAGGAACCCGTATGGGTCCCGAAACGTCTCTGTGTTTTTCACCTTGACTTGGTCAGTGACCGCATCTACATCCTCATGCCTCGGTCATTTCGTCGACAAATCGGCTGTCGACAGAGCCGGCGACAAGTAGGAACCTGAAGCCACCCTTCGCGTTGGTGAGGTATAGGCCGTCGACGCTGGTAGGCCTGGATAGTGCTACGTGGACCAACATCACTGGATGGTGTTTGTCGTATTCGTAGACTACCTGGGCGTATGTGGCCTACGTAGCCTAGTCTACGAAGCGGCTGTCACCCAATCTGGCATCATCCTCGGTCAGCATGAGGCCATCGCCCAGCCTCCTAAGAAATGAAGTGGACACTGCGTCGTTCTTGCGGACTAAGTGCAATTTACGGTGCGGTGATGTGGATATCATATGTAACTTTCGTTAATGTATTCCTCCGGGGTCGAGCAATGCTTCAATATAGCTTGCTGAATCATATGAATACAAACGTAATGTTTATTAGACTGCTATAAAAGCGGAGCCAACACTGGAACTACAGACGTTAATCTGATATGATGCATGTATCGTAGGAGTACACATCGTAGGAGTATCATGTAGTGTTTATTGCTTTCTTGTAAAATTAGATAGCAAGCACCACAACCACAATTGATGTTGCAGCGATATTACGCCTGCATAGGCTGTTTTTCCAAACCAGTTTATAGACATGGCATGGCTCAGTGGTAGAATACCCGATTGCCACGCAGAATGCTTGGGTTCGATTCCTGCAGGGATCCTAATTTTCATTCATTCCATTCGTTGAGTCAACGCTGCCATTGTTGGTTTTTCTTAACGCTCTAGCATTTAAGTTACCAATGTCCGTTCTCGCCGTTCCTCGGTAGATATAAACTGTCAATCACCTGTGGCGCATACCCGTACACCGCGGCCCGTGGTAAACGGGTATGTGCCACACGTGTCTGGTGGAAAGGGTTGACGACGTACGCGACAGGATTTTAATGTTATTCATGTCATGACCCGGCAATCATAATCGTCAAATCCTCTTACCCTCCCATGCAAATTTTGGTCGTCACCAAGTTAAGGAGGCGATCATGAGAGCACCCAGACGTAGGCGGCTAGATAGATAGATAGATAGATAGAGAGATAGACACGTAGATAGAAACGCTCAAAGTGCCAGAGGTTCGCTAAGAAATGCTTCGCATTTAAAAAGTAGAAAGCAAGAAGATACGGTGCCCAACATTTATGCTTCTATACTCTTTGTTTCTCGAGTGTTCTTTTTTTTTTCTTTGTTTGCGCTAGCATGTATCCCTTCGACTTCAACCAATAATATCAATATCTGGAGTTCAACGCCACAAAACCACGATATGATTATGAGGGAAGCCGTAGTGGAAAGCTCCGGAAATTTGGACCACCTGGCGTTCTTTAACGTGCACCTAAATCTAAGTACACAGGCCTCAAACATTTTTGCCTCCATTGGAAATGCAGCCGCCGCGGCCGTGATTCGATACCGCGACCTTCGGGTCAGCAGTCGAGCGCCATAGCCACTAGACCACCGTGGCGGGGCGACTTCAACCATGTCGCCCAGCAATAACACTTACTCACATATCAAATACCCGGACGCGGGCTGTTTTAGACATTCAATGTGAACACGTGTTCACTTTTGCAGGCCTGCGACATCGCTGTATATATGACCATGAGTCCTGCTCACCACCACAAGACGTTACAAAATAACCACTATTGAACTGTTCAAAATGGCATTACTGATTCTGTGTCTGCACCAGTGCGCCCAGTGCACTGGGTTGCCACAAGACTTTTGTTATTAAGCCGAAAGTAGGCGCCACAGTCGTCTTGTGGTGAGGGTGCTCAAATGCTGACCCGAAGGCCGCATGGATCGAGGCGAAACGCTACGGGCTCGTGTACTTAGACTTAGGTGCACGTTAATAAACCCCAGGTGGTTGAACTTTCTGGAGAATCCCCCCCCCCCCGCCAATCCCCCTCTCCTTTGGCGTCCCTCATAATCATGTCGTGGTTTTCCGACGTAAAACCCCAATAGTTATTGTTATTATTATATTATTAAGTCGAAAGCGTTATAAGCCCGACGAGACCGAAAATCTAGCTTAGACGCCGTCAACGCGAACTGTTCAAAATACTAACTATGAGATAACGGCCGGCAAAAGTGACGTCATAATCATGTGAATGAATGAAGTCCATTACAGTGTCCGTTGGCGGTGACCATGGCGGTTACCGGTCGCAGTGACACGATAAGTTCCAAAAGTCAGATGGCCTAAATGTCACAATGCGTTATCAATTAAGTCAAAAGTTGTCAAAAAGTTTGTTCCACCTTGGTGTCATCAATGCGGACATGTCATGACGTCATCGTATCACATCATCTCTTGGTCAAGCGTGGGCCGATCCTGGAGGTTAAGGAAAGCTCCAGGGGAAGCGCGCAGGGGGAGAGGAGACGGGGGCGGACTGATAATTTCATACAAAGCGGAAAGGCGAGGTGGTTGGTACTGATTCATAATGGTGTAATAATTGCGCAAAAAAAGACGAAGACAAGAAAATGAACCCCACAAGCGCTTACTCAAAACTGAAATATTCATTCCTTGAACAGAAATGTATATCTAAACTTGACGCTCGACTAATTCCCGGGCATGCGCATCGTGGGCAAGGCAAAAGGCCAATGAACCAGGCTGATGAAATGAACCGCGATTTATGACATATATAATCAACAAATGCATGAATATACATTTGAGAGGTAGGGAAGAATCAGATTAAGCTGCACATACGCCCGGAGCCCATATTACAGGCTGCCTAGCGGGAAGGCTTCGTCCAAAGCCGCACAGCAGTGTTTGTTCTCGCTCGCACAGTCGTTCTCGTAAGAATTCTTCAGTTTGATTACAGTCGTTGAAACCTGCAGCCTCAACAAGCTACGTCATGGAGCGAATTTTTTTGTGGAAATCACACGCACTCGCCAATAACTAAACCCATCTCAGATGAGGCATACAAAGTGCATCCCACGACTTCTACTCCCGCAAAACCTTGAATACGAGATTGAACACTGCGAAGGAGTGAAAGTAAACATGCGCATCCCACGCCCTATAGGCGTCCGTTTAGTCGAAGTTTCCGCTTTCGACGGCGAGGAATGTTGTTGCTTTCGGGCCATTATTACTGCAACAGGTGCCTTGCTCAAAATCGTATCATAAGCTTTACCATGCTCAGCCTCGGCGTGACGATAACGTAATGATGACGGCATGACGACAACGAAATAACAGCTATGATGACACAGCGAATACGACGAAACGGCCACGATAGAAATACAGTATTTGCATGAGGAGGAAGCAATGACGACAACAGAGTGATTACGACGCCATAGCGACAACATGACGACGACGAACGAACGGCTACGATAACATGGTGATCACGTAAGAGCGACAGTACACTGAAAAACATGGAATCATGACAATGAACTGTCCACAGACATCAGTATGATGGTGACGTGACAAGAATGAAAAACGACCATAACATGCTCACAATGGGGTCATGCTACCGGCGTCTAGACAATGGAGCCACGAAACTGAAGTTTTAAGCTGGTGGTATGACGCGACGGCGCAGCCGGGGATCAATTCCGCCAACGATGCGACAACGCTGAAATGTCCATGATGTCGCTTTCAATGGGGCAAAAGAGTCGCTTTCAATGGGGCAAAAGAAACTACGGCTATGCTGCGCCAGCCACATGGTGAAACAAAAAGCTTCTCTAATGAACTCTGCATACATTGTGGAGTGAAGGTTAATTTAAAATTCTATTTTCTCTGAGCAACTGATTCCGTCAGTCAAAGGAAGTAATGCATCGTCTCCCATGTGATTTTTTTCCCCTGCAGTGTCCATGACTATAAATGCATGGTTAGCGATGCATGGATGAATAAACTTGATTTTGGTCCCTCGGAACGCGTCCTAGCACGTTGCGGGCCGCTCCCACTTCGGTTAGCGATGACTAACGAAATAAAATGGATAATGTTGTGCGGCTGTAAAGATGAAAAAAACACTCACGTAATAATGTTCATAAATTTGAAGCTATGGACAGGATTCATGGGGTGGTTAATGGGTATGGTCTGTGCATGACGTGATTTTGTCATAAAATGTAAAGAAATGGCTCCAGCACTCTCGGCTCAGCTGTGTCCTTGTGCGCAGGGGCCGGGAGGCAAGTGCTGTGTTCAAAAGAAGCTGTCGCAGCAGTGGCCTCTCACAAGAGGCCGTGCTGGGAGTGTAGATAGCTGGGCCAGTTGGCATTGATCCATGGAAGTAAACAGCGCAAAAATCAAGACGACGCACACAGGATTAATGTGCGTATAAGGGAGCGTCACAATTCCTTGAAAGCCCCGGCAAGCTCACATTTATCACTGCATTGCCGCCAGTGTGAGCGTACGCCCGTTTTTGGTTGTACATCTATTTTGTACAAACGCAGAAGCCAGAAAGCACGTGAACTTGTTGAGGCTGAACACATTTCTAAACTGTCGCAAGCATGTGTCAGTAAGGCGTCGCTGACACTCCATGATAAGGAATTTGCATATCTTAGAATAAGGAATAAGATGAGACATGTGGCATGTGTTGCTTTGATTTTTGATCGAGGGAAGAGGCAAATGTTCTTTGCGCATGCACCGTTTCGGCGGCCCGATGTTTATATGTTTTCCCATGATTAAAGAAGCTCAGTTGAAAGTCGGCGCCTCTTCTTGTATTTTCTACCTGTGTGCGTCGTCTTGATTTTTGCGTTGTGTACTTCGATGGCCGTGCTGGGGCCGCACAGGTTCGTAAAACTTCCGTACCTGTACCGTAAAACTACGCTGCCATACCTATAACTAGTTTAGAAATTTTACGCCATCCAGGAAGTGTATAACGTCAGTCAGAGGTATCACCGAATCATCTCCTAGAATGAAGATGGGGTGACGTGGAATGCGCAAGTTGTACGATGAGCGAAAATGTTTTCTGCGATGTGCTTCCAAATGCCGGCGCGCAAGCAATATGTGAAACAATGTTAGCGGTTCATCGCATTTATCACATGTCGGTTGTTGTTCTTGTTTTAATGGGTTAAGTGCCTGTGACCAATACGAAGACGACGAAGGATTACTTCGGTAAAACGTTTGTGATGGTAACATGACTTCCATTCTCTTGGGAATGGCTTGATTTGTTTATTGTTGCCTATCATATTCCATTCGTGTTCCTATTTAGAGGTTAGCGCTGTACGAATTGCGTGGATACTCTCCCTTACAGGAACACTTACTTTCGAGATACTAATGTACAGTGCTGCACACTGATCTGCCTTTTCGCTTCCGGGTAGCCCAACGTGACATGGGACCCAGCCGAAACGGATCGTTTGTCCTTCACATAGACGCGATAATGTGTTTAAAATGTCGCCATTGACTGGTTCGTATTGAGAACGTATATGGAGGGCTTTCAGTACACTCAAAGAATCCGTAAAAATGATTGTTTTATCGTATTCAGCGCTTTAAATGCTTTTTACTGCCATCCACAAGGCATAACACTCGATGACGTGGATGACAACAAAAACATGAGGACATGATAAATATGCGCAGCAAGGCGGAGTAACGATAGCACATAAGACGCCGTAATCATGGAGGTGGGAGGCCGGTTCGACGACGAGCGACGCCGACGAGCGAATGATGATTTAATAACTTCTGATGCGAGCCAGTTGATACGTATCGTGTCCGTTGTCAAAAAACAGCGTAAAACTCCATACGGAGAAGAAGTACATGGGACTAGCGCTATTTCTGAATCTTTTTTGTGCGTGTTCCTTTTTGCGATGCTTTTGAATATCGAATGCTGATCGCGGAGTGATAACGAAACGGCACCGCAGTTGCAACTTATGTTTAGAAGTCTGGAACTATGCAATTGCGCGGCGAAGAAGATTGATTACATCGCAATGAAGACGAATAAATGACAGAATAATGACAGGGGACCGACGACCTAAGTGGGCCACACGGCATATCGGGTCGCATCGGCTGCCGCGACGTCGGGCTGCCGCTAAACGCGCTAAACGGAGTCAGCAGCAGCTGCCTAGCATCCGGAAGGGCTGGTTCTTATGATTATCGTAGAGCAAGTTCGTGAGCGGTAAAAGACAAGTCGACCATGTTGAACGGTAA
Organism: Rhipicephalus sanguineus; assembly: GCF_013339695.2. Taxonomy (NCBI): domain Eukaryota; kingdom Metazoa; phylum Arthropoda; class Arachnida; order Ixodida; family Ixodidae; genus Rhipicephalus; species Rhipicephalus sanguineus. Next base: position 119,666,534 of record NC_051179.1, on the reverse strand, counting down.
CAAGAACACAAAGTGTGTTACATAAAGTTATACGAACACACAGATATACAGAGAACAAACTCGTGACCTCTCAGTTCACTTTCCAAGCGGCATCCGTCTGAATTCACTGTCTGGCGAGATTCACGCAGTACCGTTACTGTCTATTAAATGTCTACACTGCATATCTGCATCTTTTCCTGGGAGTCGAGAAACCACGGCGGCGCGGCCAAACGCACTTGCACTGTCGCGGCAACAGGATAGCCGAATGTGGGTCCGCGCCTGCCCGAGACCGAGGCACCATGTTTCCTTCTTCTTTTCTTTGTTCTTTCTTACTGGCCGGTCCGCTCTCGCTATGACCCGCCTCATAATTGTGAGACACATATTTGCAGAGAAAAGACGCGACAGTGCTAAAGAGCCCAAGAAAAAAAGCTTCGCCGCCATCAAACTGCCTACGCACCCCCACTTGCATACCTATCGCATTAACGACAATACACAACGAAGGACTAGTGTTGCCTGAATTCTGATTTTTTTTTGTTTCCTCAAAGCGAACGCATGAATCGCTACGAAATGGGAGAGCTAACAACGGCTCATAAAAGTGGTTTACCGGCATGATCGGTATCGTTTACGGAAGGCGAAATATCGTGCGCGCACTCATAATCTCGTAGAAAAACTAAAGATATTAATTAGAAGAAATGCAGAGACAACAGCCAGAGCCTTCTACTTACACTTCGCGAGGAGAACCGGGAAGAAAACGACTAATCAGTGACAATGATAAGTTATTTAAAGGATCCATCACGTTTCGCCAACTTTAAATACCTGCATTCATCCAGTGGCTTACATGTTTTCAATCATGTATGAAACTAGTGTATCTGGGACCACCGTTTGCGTTAATATGTTCGTATGTATGTACAAATGTACTAAAAGGAGTGTAATAAAGCAGTGCATAGATTTAACGCCGCCACTGTCACGGGCATCGCAGTTTCAAGCCATTCGTTCAGAGACGTCACGCGCACTGGGATACCGATGTCACAATCCAAAATCCGTACCCGCTGACTTCCACAAATTGGCGTACTTTACAGGCGCGCGGCAAGCACTCGGGAGCGCCTTACATACAACATTCATTACATTCACGTACACCATACGAATGAAACATAAGAAATGCGAAACTGCGCAGGACATTTTTGTGATCTGATTATTCTCCGTATATCGGTATAACTGCTATAAAACAGAGCAGCCACTCTCTTGCAGCACATGGATCATGCCTCATAATTGTGTCATTTATAAGTCGCATGCAAGACACACCCTGCGAGACCCGCTACGCGGCTCATCTCCGTGATTAATCCGCACGCGTCTTATGACGAGCATAAGTGGCAGGATATCGGCCAGGAATAACTGTATCTTCGCACACACAACTACCCTGTCGAGAAAATACCTAACGCCCTCGCCTAATGCTTCGATTGAGAATACTTTTACGAATAACGAACCCGCCATAAGCTCGATAACGATACAGACCAACCATAACAGAGCACTTCGTCCTGTCTCGTCTGCTGTCTTGTTGTCGATTCTGTGTGCTGAATTTTCATGATGGATCTGTACCAATAGGCCCACTGGTAAGCCTCAACCATAATGTCTTATTAACTTGTATTCGTACTGCCGTACATTACTTTTCTTTTGCTTTATCCGTTTTCTTACCCGTGGGTTTTTATTGTATTCTCTAGAGAAACTCGATTTAGGCCCCCATTCTGAAATGCTTTTCCGGCCTTTAAGGCCCAGTATAGGAAACTACGTTTGTCCAACCTGATCTACTCACTCAACGCGCAACGAGGCTGCGCGTATGTGTTTACTTAATACAGCAAGAGGTTGGTTATCTGGTTTAAATGAAATGAAATCTTTATTTCTCTCTTCAGTATACATAAGAAGAGCTGGCGCAAGGGTAAAAGCCGCATTCAGCGGCTTGAGAGAAGCCCCATTGCGCCCCACATGGCAGTGCGGCGAGAACACAGATTAACTTTGACAGGCGTATAAAATTCTAATATCTTTACAGCACCTTTTTGATTTTGCAAATGAACAATTCAAAAATACAAACAGCAGGGATTAACAAAAAATCTATGTAAGGAACTAGGAACAAAGCGAGCGTTTTTCCTAACATTTTATAATTTAACAACGACAACACAATGTAAAGAGAGTAATAAACAGAGCGAAACACCATGTAGTAGCACAAACATTGTACGAAAGAGTAGTAGCTAAAAACATGAGGCATTTATAGCAGGAGCGGCAAAACATCGATTAACTTGTTTTTCGATAATACTTCCAGTGTGATATCATATCGTTCAACTGTGTTGAGGTAACTCGAAAGTTTATAGGCACTTGATTGAAGTCTCTAAGTAGATCGACAAAATGGTATCGACCAAGAGATGACACGGAGCCAGTGCTGGGCAGTATCGAAGATACATGTATCTTAGATACTATCTTAGATACTCTATGGGTATCTTGTATCTGTATCGCGATACGTCTCGAAAGACGAGTATCTGTATCTGTATTTCCGATACATTCGATAATGTATCGTGTATCTTAAGATACAAGATACTTCTATCGCAACACAACCATGCGAAACAACAATCGCTGGCCAAGCTCCACTTCTCAAGCTGGTAGTGGTGCCACTAAGCCATCTGAATAAGTCATAGGGCAGGGAGGAGGAGGAGGAATATACTTTATTAGGAGAAACCAGCAGGTTTAAGTGGCCGGGCCTAGGCCTCCCATGAGGGGACGTCAAGGGCTTGCCTCGACGCCGCCTCACGGACGTGCTGGGCAGTGACGCAACTTTATTTTTCCGCCAGAGTACCCCATTGAGGGCAGAAGATGAGGAAGACAAGCGCGTGGACGTCTCCGCCGAGCCCACGCACCTTTTGCTCGCTCGATTTATTTTCTTTTTAGTTGCGCCAATACCGTGACACTTGCTCTTAGCCATTGTCCTGCGCCGCGTATATCGCGCAAATTTTGATGTTGCTACAATGTCGTTATTGAAGATTCTTTTGCGTCTTGCTCCGTAACGAAATGTAATGCGTGCAAGAATGGGGTCGTTTGAGTCGCGTGAATTTTACATATCAGCGATGAAGGATCTCGTGGATGTAAGTTAAACTTATATGGCATGCATATAAGCATATATAAAACATATATATATATATATATATATATATATATATATATATATATATATATATATATATATATATATATATAAACTTATATGCAAATAAGATTCTAACAACTTCAACTTTAGCACCACTGGTACTGATGCTAGATCTAAAAGAGAAAACGTTTACCTAACAGCAAATATCCTGGCGTACCGTATTTTTCAATTCTTGCTACATTTATTCAAAGAAATTATGAAATCATAATTTGATTATTAGCACAAATGCTTTCTTAGCTGTCATTCTTGCATCCCATACATTACCTAGGTCTCTGCACTGTTTTTCCGGTCTGGTCACTGCAGCATGTCTTTTGTAACGCGCTCCCAAAATAAGATCTCTGCTTTATTCTTCTGTCTGCTTTATTTCTACTACTGTTTACACATGTACACGTTGCCAAGGCGATTTTGAAAACAAATATATAATTATATGGGCGTACCTTGAGTAAACAGTGCAAAACATTCTGCTTACCGCTTAGGAAAATAGCGAAATTGAGTTTGCATTAAAATAATGGAAATCATTAGGAGCCATCTTAAAGATGTTAGGAGGGAGATTCGAGAAACGTTGTTTTACTGAATGCTCCGTTTTACTCATGAGCGTCCCAACGAGCCGTTTCAGGCAATTTTCCATAAGCACCGAATTTTCTATTGTCTCAATAGGTAAGTTGACGATACTTCATACTCATAGCTATTAAGGGCGCCGTCTGTATTGTGTTTCTGTACTCATTCAATGTGAATGCTTGATACAGAACTACCTCTCTATTTTAGTTATATTTGTTTTCCAGTTTTAGGCTTTCTCAAATATTTTTCGCATTAGTAATCGCCATGTAGTGGTACCTGTAAGCGGCAATAGCGCGAATAGCGGCGGTGTCCTGCGACGCTTTGTGGAACTATACAATACGTCTGAGACGTTTCTCTGTTGCACATGTTCTCTCGTTGAAGCAAAATTGCTAAAAATATTGCACGTTAGTGTGTATATCAACAAAGATTCCTTTACGCCAGCAGATAAGTAGAATATGAAAATTCATTGCAGTTTTACGTCATCTACGTATACAGCAGGGGTCTCAAACTGAGCTTATAGCCAGCGGGCCGCAGTCGCGAAATTTAGTTGCAAAGGCCGGGCCAGTGAAGATGGTCGTTGAGAGTTTGAACAAAATGACGTTTGAAAGGAAGCCTTTCCCATACCTCATATATAGGTCATTTCTGAAGGGTATTTGGAGTCAGGATTTGAGAAACATCGATACCGATGTGCAGAATGAATGATATTTGGACGCGGATTCTGAAAGATAGAGTTTTTGTTCCACGCATATGTTTCGGCTCACGTTGACCACATGTTCCTCACGAAAGAAATGCTTGAGACCAGTCATGCCTGTGCAGCTCACGAACATACTTATTTAGAAATAAAGACAAATGGTACGAAGACGGTCATGTGTGCTGGCCGGGCCGCTAGCGAAAGGTCTCAAACCCCTTGTATACACCATGCGTCCCCCCCCCCCCCAAAAAAAAAATGTCGCTACGAGTGTTGTTGCTACTGTACACCTGTCCGGATATACGGTATTGTGCAAACGGTCTTTTACGGACAAGGTAAAAGTCCACACCGATATTTGTGCCGTCCTGCGAAGGCTTCTTACCTTCTTATTGAAGTTATTGTGATTATATGACAACCCGCTAGATGGTAGGCAAGCTGTGCAGCGACCCCCATCAATTGCAAAAATGACAAGCAAGTACCACTGTCAGCGAAGTGTACAAAGAGTTGTCCTGTGAAGAAGCTAAAACAAACCCCAATAAGTTATTTTGGAAGGAAACTAATGTACGTTGAGCAAGAAGGGCAAATCTTTTGAGATACTAGCAGACATTTCATTCAAGTGAAACAAGATAGCTCACAGTTAAGAAATTTTCAAGCAGACATTTTCGTGCATAGGCGTTTGCTGCTATATTGTGTGGATCTATAATAACAAATTTGAGAATGTATCGAAGTATCTTAAGATACAATTGCCAAGTATCGTATCGGATACAATTTTTGCGGCAGTATCTTGTATCTGTATCTCCAATACTTCTTGCCTGAGTATCTTGTATTGTATCGCGATACAATTTCAAAGTATCTTTGCCCAGCCCTGCACGGAGAACGTTATGCATGGGCACATGACTTTTAAGGTTGAACATTGTTAAGATATCTACGTTGTTTGTTCTGATGGCATTCTTGTATATGAGTTGGTGAGGTTTAACGTCGCTAATGTCCTCAGGCTATGAGAGACTCCGTATTAGATGGCCCCTAATAATTTCGACCACTCGAGGTTCTTTATCCTCCGCTGGCATATACACGGGCCTCTAGCACTTTGCCTCGATCGAACTGCGACACTGCCGAGGCTGGGAACGAACACGCATCTTTTGGGTCAGCAGCACCGTAACAAGTACACCACCGCGGCGGAATAATTTACAATGAAGGAAGCTACAGTTCAAGTACTGTGGCACAGAAATTGCTATAATTCAACACAGCAAACCACTGGCAAGATGAGTAGTAGTGATTGACAAAATACATATATCTCTAAATTTCTAGCGTGACTAAAGAGATTCTGAACTGTTACTAACTTCACTTCGAAACGAAAATAATGCAAGTTGCTACCTTGAAGAATACAGAACAGCTTGACGTAATGATGGCTCCAGCGACAACCCGCGTTGCAAGAATTTTTCCATAACTTTACTTGTGACATATCAACGACTGAAATAAATGGCTTCTTAGTTGCGGTTACATGTATTCGCCAGCGTTCCTAGAGGGTGTGAGACTAAAGTTGTGACATCATTCGAACAACAGGTGCTTGATACAAACAACGAAGTAGCAGAATTTGTAAAAAAAAAAAGCTGTCTATGATCTGGAATACGCATAAATATGTTGTGAAGAAATCAAGTGAAGAAAATATCTAGAAAATAGAGAAAAGGCGGAAAATAGGTGATAATGGAAGAGAGATCTCAGCATTAAAGCTGAAGTTCATCACGTCAGCGCTCGCGTTTTTCGCGTTTTGGTCGAGGTGCGAATCGGGGGCATCGCGGAATTACAAAACGAAGAAGCGCTTGAATCTTTTTATTTACGTGTGTGCCCTGAAACTTGCAACCTCCATAACCGCCCATGAAAACCACTATTTCGGTCCGGGAGAAATATGAAATTATTACGCTTTTGCGAGTTAGTAATGAAGCTTAAATGCCACAAGTAAGTGTCCCACTAAAAAGAGCTGTTAGCGGCCCTCCGAAGAAACTGAATTAGTGTTGCCACTGTACAATGAGCTTGAGCGGTGACTTGTCGCGGGCAAGCTTCTTCGAGCAGCCTGGTACGGTGCTGTTAAAACGACGCAAAACACACAAAAAACAAAGCAGACACAAAGCGAAGAAAGGGCAACTCAATCTAGTTTGGTGCTCACGACTGCCAGTTATGCTAGCGTGGGCCTACAGAGCTACCTTCAAGGAAGTCTAATTAATCCAGGAGTAAGTACCTTGCAGGACAGTATCCAACGAGCGACAAAAATACAAAATGCAAAGAACTTCCATAGAAAAGCTACGGAGATAGAGCTGTATAGTATAAAGAGAGCGCACGATCATTAGCATATAACAAGGTCCAATCCCCTCAGCGTTAACAGCCAAGGAGCAATAATTTTCTTTGCGAAAGCCAGAAAGTCCCCTTCCTTCTCTGCACACCCTTTCTTTGTACAGCGTCTCTTTCATGCCTTCGTCATCCCAATTCCACGCATAGCGTCGCTTTTGCAAGTCACCTTGATTAGCCTTGGATAAGCAGTATTTTTGCTAACATCTGCGCCCATGACGTAATCACTTTGGTGCTGTGATTTTCACCATTAATTTGTGTTGTTGCTTGGTTTAAGGAGCAAGAAAAAGCTAAGAAATTATGACATCGGCGGCCTTCAGGAAAGCGCTTGACGCCTCGCTGAACATGAGTGCGTGGAAAGAGCGCAATTAGAAAAACAGCAACGGAGATATAAAATAGTAAAAATGTTATGAACAAAGCAAACAGCGTGACGCACAAAGTGTGACGCATGAAAGCAACCCCGACGTTCGATAAACTCTTGGTCGCTCTAACTGTTCCCTAATGTAGGGAGAATGTCGAGCAGAAACATGCACCCTTGTTAAGGCAAAGGAAAAAGAAAAAGCGTAACAGCACGTCACAGTGATTCGAGGGACCCTTGGGCCGTTCCTTTTATATTCTATTCTGAGGCTGTGCTTTTTTTCTGTTCTTCGTCTAAAGGGCCGAAGTCTATCGTGGGCGCCGTGAATGGAGAGAGTGGCGCTGCGCCCGGTGGATCGCTGGCTAATTGCCCGTTACTCGGAACGCAGAATGGGCGGAGGTTCGCCGTACATCTGTGATGGCCGTCGACTCTGGCTTTCCGCGTCGCCTTCCACCACTTCGTGTCAACGAACGGCCCCCCGCGACTGCGGCGGCTCTGTCGCTTTATTCACCGTCAATTGCGCCGCAACGCTTGACACGAGAGAGAGAGAGAGAGAGAGGAGTGATCGTTTCGTTACTTGCACCACCGGTTACAAGGAATCGGGCTGTCGATTACGTCCACGGACCTCCTCCTACAGGTCTCGGTGATTTGGCGTTCCCGAAAGACCAGACATAAATCAGTCGGGAGATGCGAACAGGGAGAAGAACGGAAGGCTGTGAACTCCTTTAGTAATGGTTGGCGCAGCGAAAGCATAAAAGACCAAAGGAAAAACGAAAGAACAACTGAGATGCAAAGGATGTCGTTCGCGAATAGCGCAGTTCCTGGAAGTTTCGTGGTATGAAAAACAAAAGTAGTGTTTATATTGGCAGCCGGAACGGCGGTCGACAGCCTTCGCAAAGTCAGCAACCTGGCCGAGACCGTAATCTACCCGATGTCTATGTCCCAGGGGTTCGTTCCTGAAGGGCGCGCATTTGCGGTTTTTCGCGAACCAGATGGAGTCTTTCCCGAGATTATCCGTGCTACGAAGTCATTACGGAATTCGCCACAGCAGCGATCTTTGAAATGACTTCGATACACGCTAGCTTTTCTCTTTTTTCCCTTTTTCTTTGTACACGAGGTGTGTCTCGAATACAAAGATTTCTCTCTGCTTTTCCGGAAGCCTAGGAGAACAGCTTAAAGGGACACTAAAGAGCAAAACGATTTTTCTCACATTAGTAAGATACCGTTTCACGATACCAATAACACAACGGTTGCTGCGAGAAGACGCTTACTAAGCAAGAAAACGCGCAAAAACAAAATGTGGGAGGCGACGCCACCTTGAAGTTTCACCACCTCTCGCCGTGACGTCACATGTTTTGACGGCGCCTACTAGAGACTACGTAGTTCCTAATCGGTAAAAATGAAGTACATTGTCCTCTGAGGGAGCCATAGACTTAACATATCAAGTTAGGGGTAATTTTGTTTAGCCAATGGAGCCAAAATACGATAAATACACTTTGAAATCCGTGACGTCACGCGGGGAGATTTCGGCGCACAATTTCAAAATGGAACTTTGAACTTGATTTTATCCTCTAATATTAAACGTATGATGACGAAATTAACAACATTAGAGATATCAGAGCACAATTGATCGATCTAAACCGATTCGTTGTTTCTCTTTAGTGTCCCTTTAAGTGGATCGAAATTTCTAGAGCAAAGCACACGTGAACCCTCTCCGCGCAACGCGCCTTCCAAAGCAGAACCTAAGCAGAGACAATTGCGCGTTCATTCTAGGAAGAATATTTGCTCAGTTTTGCTGGCGTCATCACCGCAGCCCAGCGTTCGGGAGATCAACCATCGGGTTCCGCAGCAACCACATTTACTAGCACTCATTCTGCTAATAAAGTTTCTATTTTTATAGAGTTTCCATCAGAAGATGGCGAAGGTAATAGCGACAAAGCGGCTCACGTAACCTTTTTACCGAAACACGACACATGCAGCTTCAGCAAGGCGAGAAGCAAAGCACAATTTTACGCACTATTTCTCTTTCGACGCTAGATGCGACGCGAAAACGTGGAAAAAATAAACGTGGCGAATATGCAGGGCAAACTCCGTTTTCGAAGTGCGGAATATCTACGTTTATTTGCACGCGGCTGCATCCTCTCTTTGCCCGAGTATGTTTATTTTATTTGAGTAATAAAGGCACCTAGCTGTCCAGAAGCAAATATATCGGCCCTTAAATATATCGTTTCTCAGCTATCCATTTGCCTGTCTGTGTCCTCCCGTTTACCACGTTGCGCATAGCGTTAGAAGAGAAATGACACCGGCAGTGGTTTCCGAGAAAGCTGCTGCCTATATGTTGTCGATTTTCAAGATGAGTAGATGAATGCAGACTCCGAAAACTGAAACATATACGGGTGTCACACAGTGCACCGCTTATCACGATTAGGCCCGATAGGGATCACATTTACGAAGAATGATTACCTCCCGTTTACAGCATGCGTAAAGGAACCAGTCACGGCCAAGAAATTCGATCCGAATAAGGCCCGATCCCGATCGAAAGTGACCGTGTGATACCGGTGTTTGAACAGCTACTTTGTGATCAAAGATTCAGATCATTGGTCGTTCAAGTTCTTATTCCTACTGAACCTTGAACACCTCTATAAAGTAACCAGATGCTGGCGAATGATGACATCTAAGCGACGTTTTGTCCTTGATAGAGACACAATTAATAAAGTGTTTTATTACTTGTGTCTAACAAAGAAACGAGCCCCACGAACAATTCTGCTTATTTTGCACTTTAGGCCTTGAGGCGTGCACAAAGCTCATTTTCAACACTGTCCTCATAATTGACTATGCTAGTTTGGCTACGTGCTTCATGGCTACTTGCTTCGCATGCTACACTGGGTGTGAAGCATGTTGTTGAATTAAAGAAATATTCTGCAAAACGCTTCGTCGAACGTACAAAAACAGTCTAGTAAATCCACAAAAACTTACGGTACATCCTGAAAGTAAAAATCTACTGTAATATGAGCACTATTTATTTGTTCTTTCGGCGCGAATCTCTCTACTCAGTAGCTAGCAATACAAAATAAGACAGGGGCGTTTGTATGTTAAAGCTAACGATAATTTAATATTCGTTACCTTGGAATGTGCGGCGCATTTCATAATGTTTGGTGCGCCGACAACACTGGGCGCGTCCGCCATCTTTTGTTGGGCGCCGTCGTGGAGTAGTCTGCTAGCGGCTCCGTTAGGAGTCGTTGGTGGAGCTTTCAGGCCAAGGGTAATGTGGCCGTTTTCTTCGACACCCCGAGCCGAATGGTCTGAGGAGCTCACTGTGCTGCCGGAAATCGACGAGAACATCACATCGGAGTTCTGCGCGATTAAAAACTCATCCGCATGGCAGCTGCAAGAAGCGCACCGCTTCACAAAGCCGAACTGCTGTTCTCTAGTGGCATGCGCTGCCAATCTGAGGTAGGCGTTCAAGAAAATTAAGTGTTCGTTGCAGCGTAGGTGTGACTGTCAAACGTCAAAGATAACCTCACACTGCAATACATCTCTATCGTATTTGCCACTGCAATTTTATAGAGGCGTCATAAACACTCGTCAGATAACAACACCACGTTGTTTCTGCGCGACATGTTCAACGCTTTGCTGCTTTCCTCGGCCCATTTCTTTAGCCACAAGTATCTCTACACCCTCCACAGTTGCCTGTGTCGTAGTTTTTTCGAGATAAACAAGGCATGGACATGTGCATGAGCGGTGCGCCGCAAAGCAAACGAAAATACTGATCGCGCGTTTCAACTGTGTAAAAAGAGAGCAGCCCGAGTAATACTCTTTGACTGCACACAGGCTGTTTGTAATGTTTTGTGGTCGCAATCTATCGCGCGGATTTTGTATTGTCGTAAATGCATATATCGTGATATGTTGTTCTGTAAGCCTAGCTTATGTTGCAGGCGAGCAACTAAATTGCACGGAGAAAAAAGAACTCAGGCTGAAGAGCGCTTTTGCGCGCCGGTCATTTCCGAACTAAAGCAGAGTGTCGATCTTGTTAAAGGGACCGACAACTGTACAGAACGTGTGGTTAGATCCTGGTAGAAAGGAAAAGACAGTGAAATATAGTGATATATTCTAGCATCCTTTTGGCGTTGTGAGTAGAATTTATATTTTTAATTCGTGCCTAAATGTAACAAAAACCGGTATGTCACGCAGCCTAGCGGAAGAGCCTTCAAGCAGGATTATGAAGACGGTCACTTTGCTGTACGTGGTCTGATGCTGTCATGCGCGCCATAATTGGTCCTCAAAGTTAGAGTATGTATATTATTATCTATTCCCGCTATGTTCAGTGTTACCTACGAGGTAATAGAAGTTTCACGGTGAGAAGCGGCGCTGCCTTCGCAGCTGCCAGTGGCCCATGTAGAGCCGCGGCGCATGCGCGAGGAGTGCACGCATGCGCAGTAAACCGCAGCGCTCGAACGCAAACAGCTCTCGCGCTCGCTGTTTGCAGCATGTGTTGTCAAGCGTGTATAAGACTTCATATTCGCCGCAGATAGAAAAATTCTGATTAAAAATACTTCACGGCGCTTTCCACGTTACCATTCCGTGGCTAGACACCCTTACCATTTAGCCTTCCAATGCGCTAAAGAAGACAGGTGCCCTAAAAATTGGTTGTCAGCCCTTTTAACGAAACAAGTTCGCCTGCGTACATTCTTTTTCTTCGTTCAGGTAAGCGATAAATTCGATTAAAAATAGTGGTACCTCGTTGCCGGCATTGTCAGGGCTTCCTCTTTGTCTGAACGGCGCACGAAGCATTGGGAAGTCATCGCAGAACGAAGATAATAATCCAGTACCTAGTACCTGAAAGGCTGCGATATGTGACTGGTTTCGTTTTCGCGCCCATCAGAATTGGCGGATTGAGCTTATGGGGTTGTCGACTGTTGGCGCTGTACGTTTTCAATATTCTCTATTGCATAGGCCATCATGGAAATTACTCGATCTTCCAATAACACAAGAGCTACATCATTATTTCGTCAATACAAACGCATAAATTAAAGATACCACGTGTGTCATCATAAATTTCTCCTTTCTACATTTTAGAGGTGCACAGTTTACAGGTTCGACAAACTTTAGCAGACAATCCACTGCACGACCATACAAGCAGTGAGGCCCCAGGAATATTGCAGGGCAACACAATAGTCACCACTGCGCATGCGCAAGACGTATGGCGCCAATGACGCTTGCATCGGTCAGTTTCACGAAACAGACGCCGCCATGCCGTGAAGACTATATTTTGTATCGGTGCGTGAGCATACTGAAGTCGCGTTGTCTACTGCATACGTGGATAGGCCGCTTGACGAGGTCTCCTTTTATAACTATGTAATAGTAAAATAAAAAAAGAGGAGGTTTGACATGTTCGTTGCGGCAAGTTTCGGACATCCGCAAGACGCAGAAATTTTCTAGTGTCATTTCACAGTTCCTCAGGTGACAGCAAGGCAGTGTAAAAAGTTCAGGATATGTATGGACCCAAAGATAGCGGATGCGTAAGCGCGTTTATATTGGCGACAATCGTTGTGTGTTGGGGCGCTATGCTGGAAAGCCCGAGTTTAGTAAAACTCGTAATCTGAACGAGTTCTCGTGCAGCCAAAAGATGAAAGAGCTAATGGTATCAACCCACAATTCATACATCGGCACGCCTCCATTTTCATTGGTTTATTGGAATCCACTCTAGGGTGATGATCGCCATATGGGCGTTGACGTATCAGCGGTTCACAAAATGTTCTCACGTGGTCAAAGCATCGGTGCCGTGATTCATTCGTTTATTGTTCCGCCGAGGTCATGGTTTACGGTAGGGCGATTAAAGTGTCATACGTTCATGCCACTTTTTTTCTACTAGATTTTTATAACTCAAATAAATATGGCTTATAAAGAATTTATAGCGTATAGGATGTACACGAAATGTGGTTTAGATATATTCGTAATTTATTATACAAGGTGTCCTTTTAGACAATACAAAATTCTTATAGAAAGTTCTATAATTAACAGTCAGGCTCCTTTGGTTTTAGCACACGAACTATAATTATATGATGCATATGTCAAATTGCTGCAACTTTCGCGATTTCTAAAAAATGAATGTGCCATAAGGAGTCATGCGCTACAACTTTCGAATATACCTATCTGCCCTCAAGGCAATAATTTACAAAAAGTTAATTTACGAATTTTTGTTAATTGGTCGCAACAGTGTCATTTTAGCTGCGGCAAGGCACTTACGCTTGCACGCAGGGTTCGTGTGCGAAAACGACAGGACCCTTACTGTCATATAATTTTTATTTAAAAAAAAACTCTATATGATGTAAAAAAAGAAAACATCCTGTATTTCCATCAAATCGCGAGCAAAGGCTATGGCTGCGTGATCACGCGGCTTCCGTGGCGAGAAATTTGAACCGTATAAACAAACTCCTACTGCAGGAGACAAACAACATCGAAGCCAAGCATAGCCTGTGTTTCTCCACCTGGTAGTTGTGTTTGAATTTCAATGCTGGTCTCACAAACTACAAAAAATTGTGAACCTTTCCTCGCTAGTCTCCTGTGTTCGCTTTGTTCAACATGGATAATCTGATAGATTTGCGACAAAAGAAAAGTATTCGTTTGAACTTCGCGTTTCCTTCATTCAGCATCTGTGAGTGTATTAACGGGAAGCTGAAGCACATTAACAAATGACTTTAGAGTGTGTAATCACAGTTAGATCCCTGCTGAAATCCACAACCGATATGAGAGTTTTTAAAAGTGAACGCGAACAGCACGTTTTGGCAAAAAACAGCGGCTGCAGCCGCAGGGCTTCATGACTTGCTGAGGGAATGCGGTGGAGCCATCTCCGATATGCCGCGTCATCTGCAACACCGGCACTGTTAAAGGATGGTCTCCCGGATTAGGTCCGGCAGCGCACGCAGCCGGAGCTAGTCACGGAGGCCGCTGATAAGGATACGAGAGACGCTTGCTCACATTGCACTGGGATGTTTGCCATTATGGCAGAGATTATAATCCAGCCGCAGAACTTTCAGCGTATGAACACTTACTCGAGCCTCGGGTACATAAGCAGCTCTCGCACTTCGTTCGGATCAGTGAGCGGCGGGAATCTTCCATTGGAGTGCAGCGCGGCTCCGGTAAACGTACCGAAGGGGAAGTACTTCCGTTTAGTTTGTTACCACGCCCCCCTCCCCCTCCCCGCCCTCGCTCGGACCTTCTTCACCCTCACGGGCCACCGGGAGACCAAATTTCGTACCTTCGGCCTGCTATCTGTGGTGAGTTTTAGATCCCTGATATTGTCTGTGAACTAAGTGTGGCTTATACCCGCATTCTACGGACCCTAGTATGCGGCTAACACCAAAGGTGACTGAGGAAAAGGGTTGCATGGGGTGCGCGAGAAGCATTTCACGTTATTCATATATCATGACCAGTTAATCGTCTTCGTCATACACTCATATCCACCTTTGCCGCTTTTGGCACATACCAAATTAACGAGACGACCACTAGAGCGTCCAGACGTAGGCGGTAAGATAGATAGATAGATAGATAGATAGATAGATAGATAGATAGATAGATAGATAGATAGATAGGATAGATAGATAGATAGATAGATAGATAGATAGATAGATAGATAGATAGATAGATAGATAGATAGATAGATAGATAGATAGATAGATAGATAGATAGATAGATAGATAGATAGATAGATAGATAGATAGATAGATAGATAGATAGATAGATAGATAGATAGATAGATAGATAGATAGATAGATAGATAGATAGATAGATAGATAGATAGATAGATAGATAGATAGATAGATAGATAGATAGATAGATAGATAGATAGATAGATAGATAGAAACGGTCAAATTGCCCTTGTTTCGCTATAGAACGCGTCGAATTTAAAACTATGGCTTTGCGAGTGACAACCACCTCGCACCTCACATCCTGCGGCCTCTGGCGCCTACAAGTGCCAGGTCTATACCCAGCGCCAACTTTCTGTGGCAGCACAGCCAAAGCTACGTGGGCGCAGCTTCTGCACATCAGTTTTTTTTATTCAGATACCCTAAGGGCCCAGAAGGCATTACATAGGGGGGGATACAGTTAATGTGGCAAATTAATAAAATACACACTGAACAATGAAATCAGAGTACATGAATAAGTAAACATCAAATGGTGTAAAAACAGCTACGTGTGACAGTATTATAATACGTAAAAAAACAATCATAAAGTAAAGTTTCATAACAATAAACATCATCAGTATCACATGAAACTAATAGAAACAACACTAAATAAACAAGACAAGCAGAACAGAATAAATAAAACGCAACGTAAAAAAAAAGAAAAAGAAAAGAACATAGAAAATCAGCACTAGTTAACTGAGGATAGAATTTTTCTATTGGCTTCCATTTTGTCCTAGAAATGACTTTAGACTAGTTACAAATGAGTCATGATTCACAATGAGCACAATGTCAGCAGGAAGAAGATTCCATTCACGAATGGCGAGGAGAAGTGGGGAGTGAAAAAAGAGATTAGTGCGAGCGAAAATAGGTTCAATTTTATGTTGGTGATCGAGTCGCGAAGATATATGACGAGCTGGCCTGATATTGAAGATATCGTGGGATGACTGATTGAAGTAAAGCTTATGAAAGAATGACAATAGTGTCAGCAACCTGCGATTTTCTAGAGGAGCTAAATTGAGTGAAGATTTGATTTCAGTTACGCTTGATGTTCGTAAGTAGTTTTTTGTGATGAAGCGAGCAGCCTTATTTTGTACCGACTCCAGTTTCTGTTTGAGGTAGGCCTGATGCGGATTCCAGATGAAGGAGGCATATTCGAGTTTTGAGCGTACTAAGGTTTTATAAGCAAGAAGTTTAGTTTCGGAGTTCGCCGGATGCAAATTACGCCTTATGAAGCCAAGTGATCTGGATGCTTTACTGACGATAGCGTCTATATGGGTGTTCCATGACAGGTCTGATGACAAATGTACACCAAGGTATTTTATTGTGGATACAGAGTCTATGGGCATGTTGTTCAACGTGTAGTCGCAAAACACGAGGTTAGCCGTTGTCCCGAACGTGATAGCTTTTGTTTTGTTAACGTTAATTTGCATTTGCCAATTGTTGCACCATTTACTAAGATTTTCAAGGTCAGACTGAAGGAAGCTGGTGTCCTGAGGGTTACTGATTTGCCTGTAAATCACACAGTCGTCCGCAAATAATCTAACGGTGGAATGCATACCATTACTAATATCGTTAATATAAACTAAGAACAAGATAGGCCCGAGCACGGAACCCTGTGGTACTCCAGATTTGACGTGAATTAACGGAGACAAATGGTCATTAACGAATACGGATTGGTATCGGTTGGCTAGGAAGTTGGTTATCCACCTAACAACCTTTGTATTTATGTTAAGACCTGTAAGTTTATGAACAAGCCGCAAGTGAGGAACCTTATCAAAGGCCTTCGCGAAATCAACAAATATAGCATCAATTTGATGCAAGCAGTGAACAGAGTGATGCAAGTCATTAATTAATTCGAACAATTGCGTTTCGCAAGAACGACCATGCAAAAAACCGTGCTGATTGATGAAGAAGAAGTTATGTTCGGTAAGAAACTTCATGAGAGCAGATGAAATTATATGTTCTAGGAGTTTGCAACAAGTACTAGTTAAAGATATTGGTCTGTAATTAGATGGGTTAGACGGGTCACCAGATTTAAATATAGGAATTACGCGAGCTTCCTTCCAATCATTTGGGACGCATCCAGTGTCGATAGACTGCTGGAAAAGTGCCGCTAAAATGTCGCATATTGCAGGTTTTGACATTTTCAGAAGCTTAGGGCAGATGCCATCAGTTACTACGCCATCAGTTACATCAGTTACTACGCCAAGAAGCCCGTTCGCGGGCAATTTCGGTTTAATGTTTACATTTTCTTTCTTTTGAAAGCGATAGAATATTCTGTAACGCAGGGAGCATCTTTACTGAAGCAGCCGGTTTTAATTTTGAAGAAAAAAAAAAGGGGGGAACGTGCGGCCAAACAGGAACTGCGCAACTAGAAATTCTGCGCAAAAGCAGCAAACCATTTCCTAAATTTTGGTGCATGCGCCGCCGGCAGTGTCGTTTTCCTACTTTTGGAGACGCCTTAATTTGACGTTCCCGATACTTCGTCAGGGGGGGATCGGAGATCTCTGTTCGTTCCGCGTTCGTTCTGGCGGTGTTACGTCACAAAAGTGGGCGGTCCGCAGCTCTCTTCCGCCGAGAGGAAGAGGACAGCCAATCGTCAAACGGTGAGCGGCGAGCTTTCCGGAAGTAGACGTGCATCGTTTGTCCTCGGCAAAGGGACCGAATATTTCAAAACGAAGTGTTTCTCGCCTTCTAATAAATACAGTTGTTATACGAAAAGATATTGTTTTTCTTTTCAAGCTCAAGCAGTTTCCGAAACAGCATTAGCTTTGAGTACTGATATTTATTGGTGTTAGTTTTTCTAACGTGCTTGCTATGTCAAGTCGCGCACGCGAAAAAAAAGAAAAGTAGCGGTTGGCGCAGTTTTTCAAGATGTCGTCCCACCGGAATGTCTGGCTTGGCTCCCGGGTGTCGGTTCGTCAAAGGGAGTTTCTGCTGGCTTTTGTAAAAGAGCACCCACAGAGAGCTACGCCGTCGCGCCAGCTGGGGCCGTCGTTCACGAGTGAGGACCGGGACGACACGTGGCAAGAGCTGGTAGCGCTTTTGAACCCCTGCGCGTAAGACCACAGCCCAGTGGCAGGCCCGTTCATTTCGTTCGCACTGTTCATTTCGAGAACTGAAAGCGACGCCGCACTCGCCCATGGCTTCAAACGCATCTCGTACCTCCAACCGCAAGAGAAGCACACGTCGCAAGCGCCATTTTCTGAAAATCAGCTGTTGCGGCAGCCGCAACCGCCGCATCATGCCGTGCGAAGCCGTTTGTTCGCTCGAGAGAACGCGTGCGAACGGCCTCGCGATCCGTTCGTTTGTAGCAGACGACATGCTCGTTATGACGCGGACTGACGTCACCAAAAAATAAAAGATCAAGCAAAAAGAAAAATGGCTACGCCCCTCAGAAACGTGGTTTTTTCCGGCTTCGGCTAATCGCGTGCGCCGCCAGAATGGGTGCAGAACGAACGGCGCAGAACAGAGATCTCCGATCACCCTACTCATTATGACGCGATATGACGTCACCAAAAAAGAAAAGATCAAGCAAAAAAAAAAAAATGGCGACACCCCCCGGCCTTCAGTGGCATCGGCCGCTTCAGCCAGTCAGCGCGCTTGTTCTTCCCCAGGAGAACGAACAAGCGGAACGAACAGATCTCCGATCGCCCCCCTGACGCGAAGGCATAGCAGGGCAGCATAAATCTTGGCCACGACCGGTCGGGCGTTGGCGTCTCCCGTTTGGAATTGCGCGCTTGTTACCCGCCGTGGTGAAGAACGCTATTTTTGCACAGTGAAAATCACGCTGTGAACACGAAAGCGTCTGTTTTCTAGGCGAAGCTTTGCACTCACAATTTTACCATTGTAAAGCGTTCGCATCGCTGGCCTCGCAAAGCGCCAAAAACGCCTTCCGCCGTAGACGCCGACGGTCACGGTGTTACAGTACGTGATTGAATCGGCAATGGTAGGCAACCGCAATACCGACCATGTATGCAACGCGATTTAGGAAATGGGTCATTTCTTTTACGTACTGTTTCCAATCGCACTTTTGATTTCAAGCAGCTGGTATTGCTGAAGATTGCCAGGCCGCCGACGTCACGGTGGCTTTCGCGATGATGGGCGAACTTGCGCTGGTGAAAGCAAAATATTTCACAACGCACCACTGTCTTCCCTTCTCACTGTTCTATGAATACAAATCACCCCACGAACGCGCGCTCATGCTCTCTTACAAGCGTCGATGTGCACCTGCCGCAACCGAGCGACGCCATTGTTGCTTATAGGAGCAGGAAAACGTGTAAAAGACACCATAAACCAGAAAAGTACAAACAGCGAAAAACGAAAACTCTTGACGGGATAAGTTTTCTTAATGACAACGCAAACAACCTTCAATATATTCCCTATTTATTTTATTTTTATACTTTCTCTTATGCTGCGTAATCTAGAAAATTGAGCGTTCGCGGACTACGTGCAGAAGCGTAGTAAAGAAGTGTGCTTCGGCTCCGTAGCCTTGGCCGTGCTGCCACAGAAAGTTGTGGCCAGGAGCACTAATTTTGAGAACATGATTAGTATTTGTATTAATATGTTATCGTTCGACACACTCAATCAGTTCTCTCGACGCCCTCGATGTGAATAGTGAAGGTGGAAGCGCAGCGGCCCACTTGGGTGAGACGGTCAGTGTTGCAGCTCACCTGCGAAATGTCCTCGCATCGCGGCTCGCGATCTCGCGGGTGGCTTGGAAGCGGGTGCTGGTTTCAAATAAAAAAATTAAAAGAAAAATGACACACAATAAAAGGAGACTACAGCACTTTTTTAGTATGGTCAGAAAACGCTGCCGATCGGTTGTCGAGGCTCCTGAGAGCATGCGAGCCAAGCACAACAGCTCTCGAAGTCAGCTAGAAATTGTTCCCTCTACTGCCCAAACCTCTGCGCCATATTCAAGTTCACGGTCTTTGGCTGATTTCAGCATGGCGAGCGGCGTAGTTTCCGCGGCCGCCGTGTAATGCCGCTACGTGCCCGCGTGCGCGTTTGCGATGACACCGAACACAAGCCGCGCGTACGAAGAATAAATGAAAAGAAAGGCTCAAAGTCACGACGCGCGCTGTCGAAGAGACGCATCTTCTCACCCCTTTGTCATCCCCCTCACTGCATAGCTTTCAGCGCGCTCGCTGGTACGAAAAGAGGGAGAACGCGCTTAGGCGTGCGGAAAATCCCTGTAACTCCGCTCGAACTTGAGGGATTCTAAAATTTTTTGCGGCAGTCGATTCGTGAGGCAATAAGCTATTTTAACGTAGCCATTAGACGATTACTTGCACGGCCCCATTAAGCATGGCCTTCTTGAATTGGGAATTACTATGCATCACGAAAGCAATTGTAGCAAATCCTTTTCATGCCGCCGTCAAGGACGATACGGAAAAACGTTTCGGTAGCTTATGCCAAGGTGATCCGAGCCTATATATGCCAAGGTGATAGGAGGAATCCACCGGCGGTACCAGCGGCCCGACGTCGCCGTTCTCCCGTGCTGCCATTGGCTGTGGCTGTACGACGGTGGGATTGCCGGAGCAGACGGACCAGACGGACCACGCCGCGGGCGCCTAGACAGACGGCACGATTTTGCCTACGATCCGGCGTGCGGCTTTGGATGTCCGGCATGCGGCGTGCGACGGTTCAGCACACACGGGGCGAACGAGCAATCAGCCGTAGGCTCCGCCCACATACGCCGCCTCGGAATGCGACTCGGAGGACTTCGTATCATCGCAATGAAGCACAAAACAAACAGCTTTGCACAGCCACGCTTCGTCCTATAAGAAAGTAACCACTAAAACTACGCCTTCGCGTACGACAACCACATCGCAACTTGCCGTCACTCACGACTCCAATATCTAGGCCTAGCATGGCGGACATCGGCCGTCGCCTACGCCGTTCACGATCACACGCGAGCTCGTCATAGAGCGCTTGTTTTTGCAAACACTATTAAGCTTTGCGCTCGCATGTAATGCGTTAGCATACGCTATTAACTTTCTCGACGTCATCGATGTGAAGAGCAAACGTGAAAGCGAAGCGAGCCGGCGAGCCGAGACGCCGGTGTCGCTGTGTTTACCTGCGAAATGGCCTTGCATAGCTGCTTGCGATCTCGCTAGTGGTTTGGAAACGGGCGCTGTCTTGGATAAATGGCATACTTCAAAAATCACTTTATTCGATCAGGGATTATTTCACGTCACAAACAAAATGTACTCGGTGTTTATCACGCCGCCGCGAGCGGCGATATCAGCAAATGCTCCGAGGCTCGACTTCACCGCTTCACCGACTCGCCTTGGGCGCCACCAGCGGCGTGACGACACACGTCTCCCGAGCTGTCATTGGCTGAGGCCTTCCGACA
Organism: Rhipicephalus sanguineus; assembly: GCF_013339695.2. Taxonomy (NCBI): domain Eukaryota; kingdom Metazoa; phylum Arthropoda; class Arachnida; order Ixodida; family Ixodidae; genus Rhipicephalus; species Rhipicephalus sanguineus. The sequence continues at coordinate 119,645,372 of NC_051179.1, read as the reverse complement.
GTCCGATGTGGCGACGAAAATATCTGCCCGGTTTGATGCACGCCGGGCATGCGATGCGGCGGTCCGATGCGATGGAACGTCACCATTCCGGCTGTCGCACCGCCGCGTCGGACGTCGCATCGGATGGAAAATCGTACCGTCTGTCTCGGCCTTAACCCGGCGGCCCGGTAGGAAGAAAGGTCACCAGTCCCGCTGCCGCACCGGTGCGTCGGAGGTCGGATCAAACCGGCGACGTCGGCGTCTCGTGTCGGCCATGCCAACACGAGTGATGCAAAAATCATCACAAATGATGACGTCACGATATGACGACCCCATGAAGTCGCATGAGGACGTCATTACATCATATTGTCGCTTCGTCGAAGGTAGGCCGATCACAGAGGCAGGGCAAAACCAGTTGAATTGAAGAAAGCTTGCAATGCCTCCGATCCTGGCGGCAGTCCAAAACCACGTTAGATGCAGAAAGCTTTCGGAGCGGAGCTTGGAGGATCAATACATTGCCGGAGAAGAAAAGGAAGACGGCTCTCGCCTTCTTGTCGTCTTATGCAAGTGCATAAGGGACCTTGTCAGTTTTGGTCTAAGCGTCCCGCTGGTAAATAGCACAGAATTTGTGCACCTCGTCAAATGCAAAGGAACGTTTACTCGTGAGTTTTTTTCTTTGTTTTTACGAAGTTGGACAGCAATTTTCCTAACACCACCCACATGAGCTGAGAAATGTCGAATGGAAAATTTATTCTCTTGTGGCTTCTAACAGCCTCACAAAACATAGTTTTCATGATGGAAGTCAAAGAACTGCGACGTAATGGCCCTCTTTTTTCCAGCTGCTGGTTTTTTTTTTTCCGTCGGCGCACTCGCTCTATAACTACGAACTTCAGTTAAGAGATGTCGACTGCACTTACAGATGTTTTCATAACTATTTCAAGTGCTTTCGGTTGCGTGTTCTTTTACGCACTAAAAGAAATAGTTTTGATCGCCTAGTTCCGTTTTCCGGGTCGTCTTTAGTTCTTGTGAACGACGAACTTGTTAGTTTGGCACGTGCACAAGACAGATTGAAATTTCATTGCACAGGACTGGTATTTTTTTCTAGCTTCACATCGAGAGAACATCGCCGGTTTTCTGTAAATTTATTTAAGGCCCTCCACTCTTTGCTAGGGCTGCTGAGCTAGCTGTGACATGTCAGTTCCAGGGCCGCTTTTTACACTTGCTACCAAAAACTATATTTCTTTCCAATACAATGACAGGTCACATGAGTCCGTGCAGAGTGGCATGGGGCATCGCACCAAAGCACAGAAAAGATTGTCGGAGCGGAAGCAATTACCGAAACGTTCGCACTCTAAAGTGCGATGTAAAGAATGGATTATTACACATGTCAGCAGTAACATTGCGCTGCATGGCAAGGTCGAGCTGCCTCCTTCTTTCTTGTGTTCCGAAACGTCCAGAGTAACACCGTCACCCCGTCAGAATGCGACGTCCATGGCCCCTGTGTTCAGGCTATCTCCCGCCTCCTGGAAAAAATGGCTGAGCGGTAGGCCCGCATCACATAGCATAACTGGGCTTCATGTTCGTTATTATAGAAACGTGGTAACCTGGGACAGTTGGTAGTGGTTCATTGCGGAACACCATAAAAAATGACAACACCAGCTTAAGGTGTCGAGCGAGGGAGCAATCGCAGGTCGTTGTTCGAGGCCCGCGCTCAGTTTTGCCTCACGACATTGGTCTGGACAGTGCCGGCAGCAGCGGCGCAGTCACGTTTTTGGTTACGTCACAACGGTTTTTTGTCATGACAAAAAGACAAAATTCTCGCATTTTTTATCATAAGAATGAAGGGATAGATAGCATTATGAAATTATATTATGGCGATTCATAGCCCATCCCTGCAGATAATCGTTTATTTTAAGGTGTCTTTTTGAAATCAAGCTGGTCATGGCGCGTAAATAATGGCGCGCACCTTGTGGTACATCGAGCGTGATGAACACGGCAACTTCTTGCGGCTGTGGCTTGAATTTCCAACGTCTACGAGAGGTAGTGTCGTCCGAGCCAGGAGGAAGCACATCACTACCTCACACTATCAATAGCATTGAAATGGGTGCCCCTGGTATATCGAGCGGGATGAACACGGCAACTTCTTGCGACTGTGGCTTGAATTTCCAAAGTCCACGAGAGGTAGTGTCGTCCGAGCCAGGAGGAAGCACATCACTACCTCACACTCTCAATAGGATTGAAATGGGTGCCCCTGGTACATCGAGCGTGATGAACACGGCAACTTCTTGCGACTGTGGATTGAATTTCCAAAGTCCACGAGAGGTAGTGTCGTCCGAGCCAGGAGGAAGCACATCACTACCTCACACTCTCAATAGCATTGAAATGGGTGCCCCTGGTATATCGAGCGTGATGAACACGGCAACTTCTTGCGACTGTGGATTGAATTTCCAAAGTCTACGAGAGGTAGTGTCGTCCGAGCCAGGAGGAAGCACATCACTACCTCACACTCTCAATAGCATTGAAATGGGTGCCCCTGGTATATCGAGCGTGATGAACACGGCAACTTCTTGCGACTGTGGCTTGAATTTCCAAAGTCCACGAGAGGTAGTGTCGTCCGAGCCAGGAGGAAGCACATCACTACCTCACACTCTCGATAGCATTGAAATGGGTGCCCCTGGTATATCGAGCGTGATGAACACGGCAACTTCTTGCTACTGTGGATTGAATTTCCAAAGTCCACGAGAGGTAGTGTCGTCCGAGCCAGGAGGAAGCACATCACTACCTCACACTCTCAATAGCATTGAAATGGGTACCCCTGGTATATCGAGCGTGATGAACACGGCAACTTCTTGCGACTGTGGATTGAATTTCCAAAGTCCACGAGAGGTAGTGTCGTCCGAGCCAGGAGGAAGCACATCACTACCTCACACTCTCAATAGCATTGAAATGGGTGCCCCTGGTATATCGAGCGTGATGAACACGGCAACTTCTTGCGACTGTGGATTGAATTTCCAACGTCCACGAGAGGTAGTGTCGTCCAAGCCAGGATGAAGCACATCACTACCTCACACTCTCAATGGCATTGAAATGGGTGCCCCTGGTATACCGAGCGTGATGAACACGGCAACATCTTGCGACTGTGGCTTGAATTTCCAACGTCCACGAGAGGTAGTGTCGTCCAAGCCAAGACAAAGCACATCACTACCTCACACTCTCAATAGCATTGAAATGGGTGCCCCTGGTACATCGAGCGTGGTGAACACGGCAACTTCTTGCGACTGTGACTTGAATTTCCAACGTCCACGAGAGGTAGTGTCGTCCAAGCCAAGACGAAGCACATCACTACCCCACACTCTCAATAGCATTGAAATGGGTGCCCCTTGTACATCGAGCGTGATGATCACGGCATCTTCTTGCGACTGTGGCTTGAATTTCCAACGTCCACGAGAAGTAGTGTCGTCCAAGCCAGGACGAAGCACATCACTACCTCACACTCTCAACAGCATTGAAATGGGTGCCCCTGGTACATCGAGCGTGGTGAACACGGCAACTTCTTGCGACTGGGCTTGAAAATTTCTAACGTCCACGAGAGGTAGTGTCGTCCAAGACCATGACGAGCACATCACTACCCACACTCTCAATAGCATCTTGAAATGGTGCCCGCTGGTACATCGAGCGTGATGAACACGCAACTTCTTGCGACTTGTGCCTTGAATTTTCAACGTCTACGAGTGGTAGTGTCGTCCAAGCCAGGACGAAGCACATCACTACCTCACACTCTCAATAGCATTGAAATGGGTGCCCCTGGGATTGCGAACCTCCACAACCACGACATGCGCCAGAAAGATATCTCGTGTAAGAGGATACAGGTTTCTCTTGCGCAAGCAATCGCCATAGCTATATATAAGTAACAAAGGGCCGCATACGCCCGGTAGGTCTTCGGATACGATAAGCGACCATCCACTGATGTTGGTCTACGTAGCACTTTCGAGATCTACCAGCCTCCACGGTAGCCTCACCAACGCAAAAGGCGAATTTAGGTTCCGACATGTCACAGGCTCTATCGACACAGTCTTACCTGGCTAGCAAACAGGTCTCTAGAGTAAAAATATAAAACAACGCTTTCTTAAACACGAGACGAAGAAAGAAGAGACACACACGGCGCTGAACTTGCAACTGGTTTAATGAAAAAACGACACGTACTTTTCAAGGCGAGCGCGCATGCTCATTGTCAAAGTTGAATCACTTGTCAAACCGTAAGGCAAAGCCTCGTGTGAGCTCCCTAGTCACCCCTAGTTAACAGGCCCATTTCCTTCGGAGATAACGCCAGGGGAGGTTGGCTAACGCAATCACTTGCCTTCCTTGATATGTGGAATGCCTCAGCTACTTCTCTAGCGTAGCTGTCATTATGAACAAACAAGATTTCTGTGTCAACAAAAAATGGTGCACACTGACACTCAAAGCAGTGCTTGCACAAGTTAGTTTATTGCTTCGGTAATGAATTCTTGTGCTCAAGAAGCCCCACAATAATGCATCAGCCTGTTTGCCCTATGTATGCACGGCCGCATGACAAAGGTATCTGGTACACAACAGCGATTCTGCCCGAAACAAACTTGTTAACATGTTTTATTGGGCAGCCTGAGCTTCTTCCCGATGCCTCTATCTTCCTTTGAACTGCGGCTCCCACCTTGCCCACTTTATGAGGAGCAGAGAACAGCACATTAACACCATACCTGGCGCCTACTTTCCGAAACTTATGGGAAAGAAAATGCACGTATGGCATTACGGCTACCTTTCGATTACGGTCATCCGTATTACTGCGTTTCTCTAGGTCGCGTTTCGATGGTTTCAATGTTCTCTATAATCTACTCACACATTCTATAAGAACCGAGTCTTTGAAACCGGCTTCCTTGCAGCGATGCACCTGGGTCTCTAGACTACTACTCATCTTGTGAGCACAAGACTTCTTTACTGCCATTCCTAGGCAGCCAGAGACCACGCCGTTTTTTACAAGTTTGGAGTGACATGACTTGTAGCCCAGCAGATGATTCACGCTCCTGGGGCATAGTGCCAGCACAGGTGGTCTCGTTGAAAAGTTAGTTCCAGATCTAAATAACGCAGTTTGTGATGCTCCGGAAGTTCATGCGGGAAATTGAGTACCGACCCATTTTTTCTGAAGATATCAAGCACATATTGCACTGACTCTGGTCCGGGGGACTTCCCAATGACAAGGATATCACCGACGTACCTAAATATGCGGGTACAATTACCAGCTAATTCATCCTCTGCTCTCTTGTCAACCTTGCTAAGAAAAATGTTACTCAGCACGGGAGCCACCTTTGCAACAATACAAACGCCTTCCTTCTGCATAAATGTTTGCCCTTCCGAGACAATGTACGGATTCTTTAGGTAGAAAGACAGGAGTTCCAGAAATGACCCTGTAGAGATACCGGAAACATCTAGGAAAAGGCGCTCGTCATTGTCGTTTTCGATGAATTCCTTAACATACTGCATGAGTGTACCATGCGGAAGAGAAAAAAAAATCATCAACGCTGAACCCGGAACAAGTTCCTGGGTTATCATTCAATAGGTACCTCGTGATTTGATTTGAGTTTGGAACAAAATACGAATCTGTCACATTCAGTGCAGACAAATGTTTGTTAAGGTACGTGGAAACAAGCAATTGCCACGTGTTATGCTCGGACACAATTGCCCTGAAGGGAATACCGGGTTTGTGTGTGTTGGACGCAAAGGAGATCTCGAGTACCGATAGCTCAGAACTTTTCACCTTCTTCGCAAGGCCTTCCAAATTCGATTCTAACAGCAAAGCCACTGCCTTTCGTTTAACTAGGGACGGATTCACCTTGACAGGCCGAAAATTCTTCAAACTGAATCTCGGGCTTTCTCGGCGTAGAGTTCCTCAGGCAAGACAAAAAAGAAGCCTCCTTTGTTGCGCGTAATCGTTTGTCACATAAATATTTAACCAGGGAATGAAACTATTTCCTCTGTCCATATAGTTGCTGGAAGTGGGTAGGTTGGTATGCAGTATGTTCAGGAATGCATCGAAAACGACAATGACGAGCGCCTTTTCCTAGATGTTTCCGGTATCTCTACAGGGTCATTTCTGGAACTCCTGCCTTTCTACCTAAAGAATCCGTACATTGTCTCGGAAGGGCAAACATTTATGCAGAAGAAAGGCGTTTGTATTGGTGCAAAGGTGGCTCCCGTGCTGAGTAACATTTTTCTTAGCAAGGTTGACAAGAGAGCAGAGGATTAATTAGCTTGTAATTGTACCCGCATATTTAGGTACGTCGGTGATATCCTTATCATTGTGAAGTCTCCCGGACCAGAGTCAGTGCAATATGTGCTTGATATCTTCAGAAAAAATGGGTCGGTACTCAATTTCACGCATGAACTTCCGGAGCATCACAAAGTGCGTTATTTAGATCTGGAACTAACTTTTCAACAAGACCACCTGTGCTGGCAGTATGCCCCCAGGAGCGAGAAGCCTCTGCTGAGCTACAAGTCATGTCACTCCAAACTTGTAAAAAACGGCGTGGTCTCTGGCTGCCTAGGAATGGCAGTAAAGAAGTCTTGTGCTCACAAGATGAGTAGTAGTCTAGAGACCCAGGTGCATCGCTGCAAGGAAGCCGGTTTCAGACTCGGTTCTTGTAGAATGTGTGAGTAGATTAATGAGAACATTGAAACCGTCGAAACGCGACCTAGAGAAACGCAGTAATATGGATGACCGTAATCGAAAGGTAGCTGTAATGCCTTACATGCATTCTCTTTCCCATAAGTTTCGGAAAGTAGGCGCCAGGTATGGTGTTAATGTGCTGTTCTCTGCTCCTAATAAAGTGGGCAAGGTGGGAGCCGCAGTTCAAAGGAAGATAGAGGCATCGGTAAGAAGCTCAGGCTGCCCAATAAAACATGTTAACAAGTTTGTTCCGTGCAAACTCGCTGTTGTGTACCAGATACCTTTGTCATGCGGCCGTACATACATAGGGCAAACAGGCTGGTGCATTATTGTGAGGCTTCTTGAGCACAAGAATTCATTACCAAAGAAATAGACCAACTTGTGCAAGCACTGTTTTGAGTGTCAGTGTGTACCGTTTTTTGTTGACACAGAAATCTTGTTTGTTCATCATGACAGCTACGCTAGAGAAGTAGCTGAGGCATTCCACATATCAAGGAAGGCAAGTGATTGCGATAGCCGACCTTCCCTGGCGTTATCTTCGAAGGAAATGGGCCTGTTAACCAGGGGTGACTAGGGAGCTCACACGAGGCTTTGCCTTACGGTTTGACAAGTTCAGTTCAGTTCAGTTTTATTTCCTTAAAGGCCCCCATTCAGGGGCTGTGACATAAGGGGTGGGATTACAAATAAATGACAAACAGCGAAGATTCAATTAACATCGCAAAGAAGACAAACGGCGAAGTTTCAAATTAACATAGCAGATGATCAGCGACGCGTTCCTGGAAGGGAGATGATGAGGCAATGGTGACAATGTCATAGGGCAGGCCGTTCCAGTCTGAAGCTGCTCGGAGGAATAATGAAGCAGAAAACGTAGTGGTGCGTGATGGCGGGCGGGCAACTTCAAGTGGATGACTGGTGCGGTGGGAAATGCGTGAGGAGGCTGTGATACACGGGGTGTGATTGAGAGAAGAATAAAAGAACTTATTCATCTTTGACAATGAGCGTGCGCGCTCGCCTTGAAAAGCACGTGTTGTTTTTTCATTAAACCAGTTGCAAGGTCAGCGCTGTGTGTGTCTGTTCTTCCTTCGTCTCGTGTTTAAGAAAGCGCTGTTTTATATTTTTTACCATGGAACCTCACCAACTCGCCCAATTTGCGTGTCTTCTTCAGGTATTCAGACATTGTCTTGGACGCTCGCCGCTGTCAACGTACAGTCTTTGCACGCGCACGTGCACGATCTCGAAAACGACGCTCTGCTCACAGAAATTGGCGTGTTACCACCTTCTGAAACCTGGAGCGATGAGCCCATTGCAATCGCAGGACTTCAATCTGTCGTCCACAGCAACCGGCTTCATTGCAGGTGCAGCGGCATGGGCACTAAGAACACGGCGATGCGCAAGTTCAACGTAGGCCGCATCCCGCTTCGCCGGCCGCCTGACAAAGAACACGCACAGACAAGCAGTGGAATCGGCGAGGCCTGCGTTGCGCACACCAGTCACAATTGTGCTCGCCACCATCTACGTGAGAACCGTCAAGAACCCCTTCCACATATGCACGCGGGTTCGTGAAACGTACGTGCGTTCTCCATCATATCAGACAAGTATAAGCACTATATATCGGCTTACCGCGTCTGGTGTTGGTAAGACCTATGTTGCTGTTGGCATCGTTACGCAACTGTGAACAACTGGATATATAATACTTGGGCGACTACTAAACATATGTGTGCGCGTATACCATTTGCGTCTGTCTTTAGCTTCATTTCGTAACGTCTCGCTCAAATGTAAAAAATTATGCCACAGTCACCTTCCCGCCGCATCCTACGCATTACATCGATTCCCACGGTACGCGGGATCTGCCGAAAATGTTTTGTGTGTCCTATACTGGAACACCAGGACACAAAACGTAAAGTCAAGACACGTGTGCGCAAACATTCAACTGTTTATTGTTCACAGCGCACGTCCCATATACACACAAACGAAAGGGTGAAAGGTTAAGGAGAACGGAAATTGGGCAAGTTGGTTTGCATTCATTTTAAAAACAGCGCAGCAAAACGAAGACAGTATAGAAAGAAAAAACTGAGAAGTTCATTCGAAAAGAAAAAACAGATACTTAAGTACAGAAAGACACGTGATATCGACAACCGAAAACTAGAGTGAAGCCAAACAAAAGCATGTATATGCCACATGGACGCCGCCAACCTGCGCGTGAGAAACGTCTAGTCACCAAACGATGCCCGCAGATAGCTCTGTTCACTTTGTGTTAATGACACTGAAGGATGGCTAATGCACGAAGCTTCCTCTTTGCAAATGCGATACGCTTCGATTATTTCCCTGATGAGTTGATTCTTATGACGGTGAATGATTCTACACTCTTCTTGTACACTCGTTTTCGGCGCCGAACAAAATGGGTGGCATCTGCGCTTCTGTCCAGAGAAAATTGGAGAACAAAGAAATCCACAGCATATCCACGGGGGAATGATGGAGAGCTTGGGCGAAGCTCCTGAAGCAATCATGGTTGCACCGTGCAATCTTCAGTGGTTTCGCCTAGCAGTAATCAAAGCGATAGCCCAGTACATCATCAAAGACGTGACAAAAACTGTATATATTTATACAAGAAATTTTATTAATCGTAAGTGGTAGCTAGGCGTGGCTTCCGTTCCCCCTTCATTATAACGGCTTTATGGTCGGTGAAGTGATGGATCGGTAATGGGTCGTAGTGGGATGTTTGCAAAGACGAAGTAGTGGGCAGTTTGCAAAGGTGGCTTCCGTTCCCCCTTCATTATAACGGCTTTATAGTCGGTGAAGTAATGGATCGGCGGTGAATCATAGTGGGATGTTTGCAAAGACGAAGTAGTGGGCAGTTTGCAAAGGATCCGTAATGGGAGATACTGTTCGGGAGATACTGCCGGTTACGCCTTACGCCGTACGCGTGACAAGGTTAGACTAAGAGGAGCTTCGCCCCTAAAAGGGGGCTTCCAGCGTGTGCGGCGTCAAGCATAGGGCTGCGTTTGTTCCATGCAAGATGGGCGTTGTATGTGATTTGCCAATGTCCTGTGGGAAGAGGTATATGGGGCAGACGGGGCGCTGCATTAATGTGCGCCTAAAAGAGCATGAAAGAACAAGCCGGTCTGATAGACGGTCGCACATCGGGGCGCATTGCAATGCATGTGGTTGTGAGCCATGCTTTGAAGAGTGTACAATCATTCACCGTCATAAGAATCAACTCATCAGGGAAATCATCGAAGCGTATCACATTTGTAAAGAGGAAGCTTCGTGCATTAGCCATCCTTCAGTGTCATTATCACAAAGTGCACAGAGCTATCTGCGGGCATCATTTGGTGACTAGACGTTTCTCACGCACAGGTTGGCGGCGTCCATGTGGCATATACATGCTTTTGCTTGGCTTCACTCTAGTTTTCGGTTGTCGATATCACGTGTCGTTTTGTACTTAAGTATCTGTTTTTTTCGAATAAACTTCTCAGTTGCGAGTCAGCGCCCGTCCCGTTGTTTCTTTCTATACTGTCTTCGTTTTGCTGCGCCGTTTTTAAAATGAAAGGGTGAAAGGCAGATAAACATAACACGAAGGAATGAGACTGACCTGCGCAAATATAAGGTTCAAATTGACGCATGTGTGTTCGTGTAATGCTCGCCTGCAAAATTAACAGCTGTATTTCACAGCACCACATAAAGAAAGCTGACGTGATATACCAGGTCATTTTATAGCATGGAATAAGCCTATGCAATTTCTCGTCCGTTTTTAGGCTTGCAGTGATCCAACACATTAGCATGGCGACACGTAGGCTTGCAATCACACCATGCGCAGTGCGCCACTAAATGCCCTGGCGACTGGAGCACTTAGGTGGCACGTAAACCCCTGCAATTTTTAATAATATCGCCAGAGCGTTGACCCCTGGACATGGCGAGCAGTAACGATACTTCCTACATGACGCGCAAGCGTATAGAGAGCACAAACGTGCGCGAGTGCCGCCTGCTATGTTGCTTGCTTATAGATGCATACGCACTGTCAGCCTTATCTGTGCGATCATGTCTTCAGAAAGAAGGTGTGGCGCTGATCTTCGTATTGCTCATCTCGCTGCTTCTCGCCGATATTAGAAACTACCGTATCCTGGGTTAGACGCTGCAGCGATAATACCTGAAAATGCGAGGGTGTACGTAACCCCTTAAACTAATGTTTGTGCAACGGCCCGTCTCCTAAATATGATTTCGCGCACGTGAGTAATTTTGTAGAAAACGTTGCCTACGCAACCGAAATGCCTGTTTGAATGTCTGATCCAGGGGCAGTTTGTCGCCAGTTTTTCTTTATCTGTGTTCACTATTTTGCAAAGCCCTTTCCTTTTTTGAGGAGCTGAGCACACAACTTTCGTGCCATCATCAGTAAAATTTTTTTTCGGCCATGTGCATGCATGTAGGGTAACATATTCACCCTCATCGTCATTGTTTTCGGCTGCTTCCTTTCTCTTCCTCAGGGCTCTCAAAACTTTTCAGCGAGGGACGTTATAATAGAGGGGAATAAGCGACCAGGACTAGTACTGGTCAGGAATAGGCCACCAGGAATACGCGACCAGGACTATTACTTGTAGGCACTAGCCCTTGTCGCGTCTATGGGCGCAGGTGGGGTATAACGCTAGATAACAAAGACTAGTCGTGTGATACCCACCCTGAGCAGTATACATCACTTTATTAGTTTAATCGATTCATTAATTCATTCATTCATTAGTTCCCACATTTGGAAAAACCGCTGAACGAAATTTCCGCATTTTTTTTTCCTTCTCTAGTATTACAAACAGTCAATGAATTGATTATGAGAATAGTGAATAGCGAAAGGAGAGCACAGAATGCTTTACATTTGAATCATACAGCCATCTCTAATACTATGGTATCTCCCTTCACATCCGTAGTGTTCTTCCGCCTTATTGTTCCGGCAACAACGAAACTTAGAATGACCGACATCCAGAGATAAACTCCACAATCATTGAGCTTTAGCTGCGGCCGATGTCTCTTTTTTTTTCTGCAAAATTGTTCGCGGACCTAGAAGCTAGGTGTTACCTAAGTACGGTCAACTATTTAGCATTTCCCCTTCAGCATCACATGAATGAAAGAACAATCGATGCTCTTTTTAGGCAGGGCGTTGGCGTTAGCGTTACTGAATAATGCATCATCGTTTCGGGAAACAGTGGCACTCAGTACCCTTTCTAGGCACTGGAAAAGGCAAATGAATTTTGCGAAACGGACACTCCTTTTCACAGTGAGTGGTCAGGGCGTCCCAAGTGACCTGCTTGCTCATGCGACCGGTAGTGCCTACAGCGGCGTTGCTTGTGCTTTCAGCGAAGGGTCATGATTTTATTTAGGTGGCGCCAAACTCTTATCTATGGCGGCTTCTAAAGCACTTGTCGAATATACGGGGCTGCTGTTTCTTGGAGCAAATGCATTTTACAGTCAAACGTAGGAATATTGCACTTAGCTGACGTAGAAGCACGTCCTCTTTGTTTACAAACTTTCGTTCCCACTCGAGCGTACGTACGCTCACGCGTCGTCCGGCTCAACTTCTTCCTGAAGTTCAGCCGGACGTGATCGCTGCTTGTTTGTTGTTAAGTTTGATCAAGTTTAAATATCGCTAAATGTTTTTTTTGCCCCAGTGCTACACGTTGTTGTATTTTCTGAAGACGCCTTCATTGACTCTTTTTTGTTGTTAAGTTTGACCAAATTTAAATATCGCTAAATTTTTTTAATCCCGGTGCTATAAGTTGTTGTATTTCCTGAAGACGCCTTCATTTACTGAAATAATCTACGCTTCACTCGCTCATGATACCGCCATTATTTCCTTAATTTCGTAGAAGCTTAGGACACTTCCTTTCAGCTTTCCCGTACACTCTTGGAAATCTTCATAGCAGGGCATGACAGAAAGTGGTTTTTGCCTGTCAAAATGCATTTAGTATGGAACGTTGTTGTTTCAGTATGGTAGTTAACTGCCACCATCTTCTGGTGTTTGAGTG
>NC_051179.1:119597583-119632588 GCF_013339695.2 Rhipicephalus sanguineus | reverse complement strand
ACAACAAAAACAAAGCCACATTTGCATTCAAAGCCCGCAAGCACATAGATTAGGCAAATCCGTGTACTACCCATCATTCCCATTGTGGCTGAACAATCGCAGCTCCAGAGTTCCCTCTAGTAAATATTGGATACTCCATGATTTGGACAATTAGCGACATGTGCGATGTGCTGAGCTTCAAATATTTTCTCTGCTTATATTGTACTTTTCTTCATTACACTGAGAGCAGTGAATATAGACTTTACTTTATGATTGATGGTGTATTGCAGTATTCAATATTTCTGTTAGCTGTAACAACACATCCATTACACAGTGAAATGTTGCGTTTATACCTTACTGGCTGGGTTGTTTCCTCCGTAAATGCGCAAGGCCAAACACAAGTAGCGCAGCAGTGATATCACTAGATGCATTGTCAAATGACATTACAGCACTATGGAAAGTTCAGCAAGTTGTGTGAACAGCGAGATGAATAGCAACAATGCAAATGTGCATATTCACAGCACATCTGTGCTCTCATTCATTTGCATCATACGCAATGGGGAGTTATTACGCTGTGAATTCTTTGACAACAGACTGTGTTCACCAGTGCGACCCGGCCAGTGTTTAGTATTCCGAATGCAATTTTGCCTCCAGGGAGTGCGCTTGTTTATTCACTCAGTTTTGAGTACCTGTGCTCTGTATGCTGCTGTTATCCTTTCTGTTCTGCATAAATAACTTCACAGTGTTTATGCGTTCAGTGGCAGTAAGTACTGTTTACAACTGCAGGATAGGTTCATCGGCCCAAACAGAAGTGGGAAGCCGGGATTCTACGCAGCCGATGGCTATCACGTGTCGACAGGACAGGGTATTAAGGCCATCTCCAAAGCACTCAGCCTTGCAGTCAGAGCTGTATTTCGCGGCAAGTGGCAGCCGTGCGGAGGAAGGCCTCGAAACCAACTCTGGAGAATTCTTCGCCGCATGGCCTGCAATGCCGATGGGCACCGCAACCTCGGATGCGAAACATTCATGCGCTAAACATCGAATAAAAAATTCTTCAAGGGACAATAAAAAGAAAAAAATGAATCTTACTTTCATTAGAAATTGCCCTTTTACATTAATACGAAAAGCACAAATGTTGGCATTTTAACACGTTTGTAAGCGAGTCAGCGCGACGACAACTTTTATGGCGCCTACATGTGCCTACATTGTTCTACATTAGCGTACGTGCTGGTTTGTGTTCGACTTTAATCTAGTGCCTTTTTTACGGCAAGATCGAAGTGAGGTTGGCTGTAGCTTTCATTGCTTTCCTCCTTGGTTTTCGAGGATGTATTGTCGTCCCGAGCCCTCTTTGTGTTTAGGCTGGGGGGAACAGCCGTTTGAAGTGTCTCTTTTTGAGATTTAGCTTTCTAACATCACCATAAAACCAACTCCGGAACCTCAAGCCCTTTAGGAGAGCAGAAAAGTGCAGTAGTAAAAGCAGCTTTCTTAAATGGTACGGTTTATTTCTCATGTGCTGAAACTATTTATTACAATTGGCTTTAAAATACAAAGGAAAATAATTTTTGGTTGGGCTAGTTGGTGCATGTTAACGGAAGGAATAAGGTGCAGGCACGAACCTTCGTGTCACTTCTTCTGTTTGTCTCGTTGGCACCTTATTCCTTCCGTTAAAAGAGTATCCTATCATCTAGAAGCACACGTTTTTGGGCTAGTCGGTTCATGTTCATGCAGAAGCCACGGTTGTGGCTATTTCGCGCAAATAAATAACAAGGGGAGGGTTAAGGGGAGCGCAAACTTTCGACTGTTTATTCCAAAATTACTGCAGTGCTATACATATGCCAAGGCATGCGCGGAAAGCAAGGCATACATCGAACAGATAACGTTTAGTGCAATTCAATACACAGACATGCGCAAATGGGCAGGCTCACAACGATCGGATAACATCTTAAAGGGACACCAAAGGCAAATATTAAGTCAACGTTGATTGTTGAAATAGCGGTCCAGAATCCTCGTAGTGCTACATTTATGCCAAGGAGGTGCTTATTTCGAAATAAAATCACGTTTTAGTGGTCCGCACCGCGTTAGCGCACTTCAAATCACCCGCCTGAAATCCGACTTTCATTCGTCACTGCTGCCGTGCCCAACGTCGCCCGCCTTTACTGCGCGGCCGCCGACACTAGTAGCATCAGAGCAAAATTAGCGGGACCCACAGCAGCAACAACGGCCATCGAAGCCATTGAAGCTTGCCGCAATCGCCGCAATGGATATGGACGGAGAACTTGACAACGAGACATTGGCCCGCGATGCTGGGCTCCAATTCAGCGACTTGGGCCCCGATGAACGCGGTATGCTGCTGAGGGCTCGTAGTGCCGGCGTCTTTGCACATGGCATTTTGTCAAACTTCCTGTCAGAGCGACTTTCACGAGCACGCAAAACACACGCGGCAGTACGCGATCCCGAAACCACCACTGAGATGCGACCGCGTGAGCGAAGCAGGGCGCCGGGCGAAGCGCAGTTCGGCGAAAGCGGAACCTTTGAACCACGCGCGCCATTCCCCATGGCAACGCCAAAGAGGTTCTTTTTTCCATGAATCAAACGGAAACGAACAAACAGCATTTTATTACGTCTTTTGATGCACGGAAGGTTCTTTTTTTTTATTGCTGCTAGTTTGATTACTAGTGATTTATTGTAGGTAGACTCTCATACGTCATCGGGATCACTTCGAAAATGTCCCACTCGTGGCGCTCATCCTGTGATACATTTACCTTAATTTCTTGGTAGGAGGGCACTGCTGTTGATAATATTGCCGTTTTAGAAGTTGTCATACATTGAGCTTTCACTCTGACATAAATTGTTATTTGCCTTTAGTGTCCCTTTAATCACAACCTGCGATGCAAGAACGTGCTCTCTCCCTGCGAAAGGAATAATGAAGTGTCACTAATCCATAATAAACCTCGTGCTTTTATGTGAAAAGCTTCCAGTTTTCTAGCAATGGTGTCCCTGCTTCTGCCCAAAATCTGAATTTTATGCAGATACGGCTCCCACTTGTGGGAATTGCAGTGGGCCGGCAAATGTGCTCCATCTTTACCTTTCAGTGACAGCTCATGTTCCCGCGCACGCTCATTCACGCACCTTCCCGTGTGGCCGACATATGTCTTGCCACACAGGACAGCGGAAATTCGTAAACAACACCGGTGGCACATTTTGTGTACAAGTTTGCGTGCTTCTTGCCACAGCCACTTTTTTTGTTTCCATCATTTAGTATACGTGGGCAAAGCTGAGATAGCTTCCGTGGCGCGGAAAAAACAACTGGCACGCCGTGCTTGTTTGCAACCTTCTTGAGGTTGTGTGAAATCCGGTGCAAATACGGGACGACCTCAGGTCTCACCGTTCCTCGCTCTTGGTCAACCTTTCACTGTTCTCGCTCCCCTTAACCCTCCCCTTGTTATTTCTTTGCGCAAAATAGCCACAACCATGGCTTCTGAATGAATCGTAACATCTACTGTTATTTATGTTGCCTGTGAGGCGGAAGCCATCGGTGATGAAGTACTAATCCGGTTAAGGAAAGATAAAACAGCCCAAACAACTCGACCAATGTATTTCTCTACTATCGGCTGCTCAGTGCTGCTAGGTTAATTGGAGGACATTATAGTGCTAGACAACACGGGTCTGTCATAAGTCAAGTTTCAAGACTCTCTTTTGGCTGGCCAATATGGGAGACCATTTCTCATACACCATACATAATGTAAAGAATTGGTGATGCGAAGTACCCTTTTATGAGATATTGCCCTAAAGTATACTGTAAAAGCTTGTTATTTGAACTCGAAGGGGACTGTAAAATTGTTCTAATTAAGCGGAGTTCGAATTAGCAGGCGGGCGTTAGAACAGACAGACATCACGCCACACTGCGAGGGCAGAGCCCAAAGATGCCACCTCTGGACTATCGCAAATTAAGCGCTACTACCCGTTTGTGGAAGGTGATTTCGTAAATTGGGTTCATAGAGCTCTAACACCTAACAGAAATTAATTGATCAGTCAGTGATACGCCAGAAAGAAGTACTGACATGCACTCACGTGGGCAGTGAGCATAAGTGTTGACACGTGACGCTATTTATGCTCCAAAACACATTTGTTTACATGGCAGAGATAACGCACTCAAAATTAAATGTTATCAGGAATTTGCATTTGCTTGCGTTTGTTCTGTCGCGGCTCCATGAGCATCGTTTGCAGCTTGGCTAAGAGCTCCAGCGCAGCGTCCGAATTATCACCTGTGAAATACTGCGGTTTTGTTGTTTTGCATCTCTAGTAAGTTTGGTTTGGTTTTGAATTACCGTGTTGTATGCATCACCGAAAAAAGAAGTAACTAAAGACGTTACTCGTTATGCTAACAAAAAGAAACGCGTTACTTCTAAAAAAAGTTAACGCGTTACCGTTTCAATGAGACGAAAACATTTTCTGTTAAAACCCCTTGGATCATAACATTGGTTTTGCAACACACTGTGATCAGTCGGGGCCCGACTTCTGCAAGGAGTGATGAAAACCAGGGTCTCCCAGTTCGAATTAACCGTTGTGGACACTGACACGTTCGAATTATCGGTAGTTTTCCCCCATACAAATACACAGGGCTGTGCCAGGACCAAAGCATCGGTTTGAATGAACTGCAAGATTGAATTAACGAGCTTTTACTGTGTGTACCCTAGTGACTGCTTGCCACCATGTGTAGCCACGTGGCACGCAATACTACACGCAATCTGGCGATACGCATGATGAAAACTACGAATGGGCTGCCAAGTCAGGCCTGTAGCCACGGGGGGGGGGGGGGGGGGGGCGGGGGGCTAGCCCCTCCCCCCCAAATTTTGGTGAAGTAGGTGTTTTTCTCAAATTGTCAAGGTTTTCAGCAAGTGCCCCCCCCCCCCCCCCCCGAAAGATTTCCTGGCTACGAGCCTGTGCCAGATACGTGCATCAGGATTATTGTATACACTGTAGGCATTGCCAAAGAGTGCTAGCGGTACTGAAGACTGTTCTATTGCACTGATGTGTGCAACATGGTTGGGGCAGTGTTCCGAGCAAGAGAACGAAGTGCGAGCCAAAACAATTTATCAGATTTATTCAGGTCTGCAAGGTACACTGGTTCTGGAATCCGCAGTTCAGCAGGAGCACCTAAAGCAATCTCGGGAGAAAAGAAAGGCCTGTTGGTCCGCGAGGTGCAAGCACCACTGCTATTGCGGTCAAGTGCAACAGCAGGCCCCCCATCCACCACCTGGGGACCGCGCTCTCTAGCAGGCAGGTACTTCCGAGAGTCCCGCTGCATGGTCTGGTCGTCCAGTCGTTCCTTCAGGGAAGGCGATTGATATGGCACAACACAAAAGAGAACAAAAGGCAAAGGATACCAATCAACGGCATCCCCGCCGCCGCCACCAGGATGTTGAGTAGCGTGACCACTTGAGGCTGCATTAACAAAGAGGAAAGCAGAACACGAGCAAACATCAAAAACACAACCAAAAATATTATCGACATGCACAAAGAAACCACACTCAAAAACATGACAGGCAGTGATGGAATACTGCATGTAGTGGAGGCCATAGGGGTTTTTAGCTAAAGCAAATGTATTTACAGCATGCAATGATTCTGCAATCATGACCAGTGCATGAAATGTTTGCAGCTGGCCTGTACGAACACCTGTGCAATCACACGCTCAAAGCTGCAAACATGCTGATACAGGTCTGTGACTGCGGAACGCAAACCATTATGAATTCGAGGAGCAGGCAACACGAGTAATGGCAGGCACCAGCTATCGCGTCCTAGCGCCGTGGTGCCAACACATCAAGGGGGGGGGGGGACCTCTAATTACTTAATGGCAGCAACCTTACGTTAATTGTTTGAGCCGTCTAATTCTTAAAGGCACAAGCACACCTTGGGAAAACAAACCAATCCCACTGCAGTGGTTTAGCTCAGCAACTTCACCCGCACATGAAATGTTTGCATATGTCCTGTACTGCACATGTACAGCCACATACTAAGAGCCTGCAGCTGAAAAGGCAGTAGGTGATGACACGCTGCAGAACACAAACAATGGCCTGTGCACACTTTTAAAACACTAGGCTATCGTAAGACAGCAGTTACAGCCTTACATAACACCATATATTAATACAAAACAAATTCCACCAGCATTGAAGAAGCGCACGTGTGCCACCGCAAAAAGAATATGCTGCATAGCTACCCCTCCCTATCATTTAGATTATTCTAATAAAATTGGTACTTTATCCTGAAGGCAAACAAAGTTAGTCACTGAGCAAATAAAAGGAAGTTACTTCACATTGCAGATTTGGCTTGTAGCATAACCGACCAGGTGTCATCTTTTCCCTCCCAGACTACGCTGAATGCAATAGTAGTGCTGAAAGGGCAACTCAAATCTTAGCAATTGGAAACAGTGTAAGGAGGATGCAAGCTCTAAGGGACTGCCCACATCACTTTCTCTTGCCATGGCACACGCCCTTCAGGAGATTGGAAGTATGCCTTAAAGGCATCTCTCACTGATTTGGCTTTGACATTGTAATTGTAACTGCCAGGAGACCCGGCATCTTTAAACAGACCTCCAGTGCCAGCCTCCCCCGATCTCCAACTGCCTGGAAGGATTTCACCATTCTTCCCAACCCTGTCAACATCCTTGTCAGAACAGTACTGAAGACAACCGTCTCCTTCTTCATCAAGTGATCTGAGGATATTGTGCAGGAGAACTGTTGCCCACACAATCAGGTCAACAGTGCATGGAGACGCCCGAATATCTTGACGGAGAATGCGCCACCTGTTGGCAAGAATGCCAAAGGTGTTCTCGATAGTGCGCCTAGCGCGACTCAACCTGTAGTTAAACACCCTGCGGTCATCATCGAGCTGTGAACCAGGGTATGGTCGCATGAGATTTTCCTCCATAGGAAATGCCTCATCCCCAACAAGTCCATAGGGCCACTTGATTGATGCACCTGGAACATTGCTTGGAGGCGGAATACTGAGCTGGTGATTGTCTAAATCCTTGCCCATGCTGCAATCACCAAAGAGGCCTGCGTCACCACGTGATCCACACTCTCCTATGTTAACCAAAGTGAAACGATACCTTGCATCACAAACTGCAAGGAGAATTGTGGTAAAACGACCCTTATAAAACGGAAAATAGAACCTGATTGTGGTGGAGCTTCAACGTAAATATGCTTCCCATCGACTGCGCCAATGCAGTTGGGAAAGTGCCACAGTTCCTCAAAGTATTGGGCTATTTCACTCCACATGACCGTTGTTGGTGGGGGGGGGTAAAGTGGTCCCAAAACACTTTTCAAGGCCAGGCAGGTTTGGCGAAAAATGTTGGAGGCTGTGGTACCACAGATGCGATACGATTTAGCAATTACTTTCATACCGGAGACATGTGCCAGGAACCTGTGAAGGAAAATTATATTAGAATAAAATATGTAGAAAACTGGAGCAAGCTTCAACCAGGCCCCATTAGCACTTACTAGTGGCCACTGAATGTTTCATTGTTTAACTGTATAAAGTCTTGGCAACCCAAGTTCACAGACAAAATGGAGTGTTTAAAAATATAAAATTTCTGGAAATCTTGCAGGTAAAAGAAAACAACAGAAAACAAGTTACTTTTAAAATATATGTAGTAAACCATACAGAATAGCATCTCCTCAGATGGAAAACCCACATATCTTCTTCTTCTTTACTCAATACTGCAAACCTTGTACTGGCCCAAGCAGGGTGAATAAATTTCAATGTGGCAGCAGGCAGTAAAGAATTATTCAAATCTATTACAGTGCAAGGGAAAAAACTTGTTAGAGTAAATCTATATCAAGACAAATATATCGAGACATGTACCAACTAGCCTATCAACGGATCCTTCTAGAACAAACTGAGTAAATCTGTTCGTGTTATATGTGGTGTCAGTGAATTAGGATGATGGTGGCGGGCATTCCTTCATGTTGAAAATGAAAGATAGGTTGAAGAGTTGATTGCTAGTTCCCTATTGCAAAGCAAGTAAAGAAACCACAAAAGTGAGGTTTTCCTTGGTCACTTCACTGACAAGAGTAATGCAGGCTAACGGCATGGAATGCCGTTAGCCTGCACCACTTTAGTGGAGAGTCAAAAAAGAATAAACGTTATAATAAATAAACCTTATACAGCTTTCCTTTGTACCTAGTAGAGATAGGCAATGTTGTGTGGAGTAAACAGCTCCCAAACAACACGTTTTTTCAATCATGACCACAACATGCATGCAGGCCAATTACATACGATACTTAATATGTACATTTGATAGAGCACACTTCCCATTCGTGTCTGTGCTAATTTGGAAGTCATTAGATTTTGTGCTGCTGCTTTTATTATGTCACAACATCGAAATTGCACGAGCACTACTTCCTTGAAATGAACAATTAATCTATCTTTACTTGTGTCGTGCTGCATCATATCATGCCTATGCCCACTTCACTAGTTTCACCATCATCCAGTCACGTCGACATGCTCATAGGCCACTAGCGAGACTATCTGCTCTCTAGACATAGCTGAAACGTCAACACCACCCGAGTGAAACGCAAGCTTACCTGACTGCACCGCCCTTCCGCGCCTCGAGCTCGAGCTGCCGCCACTTTAGTTCTCCATAGCCACCGCCACTCCGGCGGCGGCCTGCTGCTGCCCAGGCGGTAAAGGCGATCTGTCATCGTCTGTCACGGCTCCCGTCGTACCTCCGGTAGTAAGTCGCAAACCACCCTCCCCATACGGGGACGATCGGTAAAAAAATGCAACATCGCGGCCCACTGTTCGGCGATCTGCCGACATAACCACAGAACACCTACACAAAACAACCAGCGAAATAACGATGTCGGCAATGTCGGCGCTGGCTTGGCTGGCTCGCTTATTGGCTAAAAAAGTTACTATGGCTTTGTCGCTCATCTCTAAATATGGCGCTAAATTGCAGACGAGTGAGAGGACAAGGACACAGCTGTGTCCTTGTCCTCTCACTCGTCTGTTGCCTGTTTTTTGCGCTAAACTACGCTATGACTGATATCGTCTGCTTCACAACTTTAAAACTAAACGCTTCACTTTTCTTTTATTTTTTTTGTTGTTGCATTAACAATTTCAGATACAAAATACTATTTAATTGCATGTTTCCTTGCATCTTATGTCGCCTTCACGTCACGTTTCGCAAGCATTTCATGCGTTTGCGTTATCATTGTGTACACGTCACGCCTACGTCAACTTTGACAGAAAATGGCGGAAATCCAGAATAGCACCCCCTATTGTGCTGCACTCCCCTTCCCTCTCCGCTCGCCCGCACGCACCGCTGGCTCACAAACTCGCCTAGCTATTACTAATATGCTCGCAACTTTGTCACTACGCCTTTGCAGGCGCGACGCACCTTACGTTGGCGCTTATCGATATACCCGAGCCTACCGGCGGGAAGAGGACATGCGCCCGAATCGGCTGACCCGACAGAAATGTTTGGAAACAATGCATTTTATAACCGCAAAGAACAAGAAAAATGTATATTAAATGCAGCAAAATAGAAGAGCAATATAGCCAATAAGTAACCAGGGAGCAGACCTAAAATTTTCGTCACCAGACGGGGTTGTAAGGTAGCCAAGATGGCGCAAAGTAGCTACAAACGGCAACCCTGGCTCAATACCACGTCTTTTCTCCAGTGTACCCGACCAGCAACACATCGGTCAAGTGGAGAAATAAGAGAGCACAAATTTAAGAAAGCGACTCCTTCCCGCACGAAGAAGTATATCGCGAGATCAGCAGAATAGCAACACATCATGCTGCCGGACAGGCAAGTTGAGCGCGCCATGCGTCCTGGTAAAAGTGGCACGGACGAGAGCTTAGCCCTCGTATATTCTCGCTAGTCCTGCTACAACACGCCGAACACAATCGGCCGGCTGCATTGCCTTCGCGATGAAGCTGGACTGTAGATTTACAAAACTGCACGTTCGTGAGTCCTCTCTACCATTGGCTGAAGGCTTTTGCTAATGACATGACTACTGACAGAATTGGCTGGAATTTTCTCTCGCAAACACTTAGAGCTTAAACGTACTTTTCTGAACGCGGACTGCGATGTTTGTTATGCACCAGTGTTGCTTCTTGTGTGGTCTAAGGCGCGTTTTCTTCACCGATTGTAGTTCGCGATGAATTAAGAACTCGCCCACAAAATACTTTTGATGTAGGTGTTACGAATACATACAACGTCACAGCCTTTTCATATTTGTCCTTCGAACCGACTCATCTTATTGAATACTACGACAAAGCCCAGAACACTGTGATTTTTCTAAAGGCCTAAAATTTTGGATGCGTTCTTTCCGTGCTGAATGTTGTTATCGTGACATAATGCACTATAATTGAAAGCAATATCGTATAAGTAATTTTATTATTTCCCAAATAACATAAAGCGTCCTTCGCTATGCTGCGAGTCAGCCTTACACTCTTATGGTCTTTAACTAGCCGTAAAACTTAAAAGTAATAAATGTACAACTTCTAAAATGTGAAAAGCCCTCCTATACGAATTAGATTGGCTGCTGCATACTGAAAGCAAGCTTATCGAGAATGTCGATCGTTATTGTAGCGCGAAATCTTTTATCACTCTACTCGACGCTGGACATTTACATTACCTGCGGCAACTCGCGTATTGACGATTTCTTTAGTCTTTGTGCGCTGGCGCGGGCATTTAAATAAAAGGCTTGTGAAGGTTACTGCTTAGATCGGCTTATAAGGTTCAGGATTAGTCTCCAAAAACTACTCAAATGAACTCAGGCTTAGAGTAAAACTTAAGCACTTTGTTTATTAACTGTTTACTTAGCATGCTGAGGCTTACTTGCTGTTCTTGTTTCTTAACTTATTTGTATATGTCAACCGCAAAATGTTATCTTGCAGTTTTTGTTCGTCTTCTGCGGGTATCGGCAAAACTAGTATCTTCCGCATCGAGCAATTGAAACAGGCGTACAAGATAGACATCGAGGTGCGCACGCCTCTCTAGGCCAGACAGAGCCTACATTGAACGTTACCACGGGACATTCATTGCTATGGCATGCAAAACCAAAATTACACCGCTCATCGGGAAACTTCGTTGAAGCATGAGCGATGCGTTCACTGCATTTTAAAGGGCGCAATGCTAAAGAGAGTCATTGGTTGCGAAGGTGTTCAGCCTTAAAAAAAAGTAAAACATTAAACACCCGATTCCTATGCGTGCTAAGGCTTTCCAGAATCTCATCAGGCCTTACGACGGATTATTTGGACGTTATATGTTGCATTCAATTTGCAGGGCTAGACATAACTGCACTGGCCTGCGAACAAAGTTAGAACCTCTCGTGCACACCTCTTTCTTGTCGGTGTGTATCTGAGTTTCGGGATTTGAATTCGAACCCGAGTTACTGTGAAACGGCACTGCAACTTCAGAATTACGCGCACCGAGTCCAATTAGATGGTTCATCACACGGTGTTTTTTTTTTTTTTTGTAGCGTGCAATAACTACAACACACATTCGGCATATTTCGATGCAGTGTCAGACAGTCTTTCGTCTAGCGTGTAGAAGAATGAATAGTGGATAAACGTTTCGCCACATCGCGAACTGGCGTCATACGAGCAGGCAGTGACCCGGCTCCTTTTGTTGCGCTTGCGGGGGAATCCATTAGCGGAGTTGTCCCTACATCTATTTAAGCAGCCTGCGTTTTGTCAAACGCTCTAGTTTTCAGAGAATGACACGAACCAGGGGATAATGTATTCTCCTAAACATATCTTTTGCAGCGGTTTTAATTTTTAGAGGCGCATACCGAAGGGTCGACGCACTAGTGCAGCATGTACAATCGCATTTCGAGGACATCGATTGCAAGCGATCAGGCAGACGCGCAGTCGTCTGACTGATGGGAATAGTAAGCGCATCATCATAATCGCGATCAACATTGTTGCCACAGTCGTCGTCGCTTTCTACCAGACACAAGTCATCGCCCCGTCGCTTGAACGAACTAGCACGATTAAAATCGATAGGTTTGGTAGCCGCTTTTTAAGCTAAGCGAACGTTCATTTGCCTCTTCCCGAAATTTTCTGACGGCTCTCTGCTGTCTCACACTGTGTAGGGTCGTCGGCTATGAGTGCATGCCCATGTATCACCGGTTATATGCACGCCTATACAGCTCCGGAAACACTAGGGATATGTCACTGCTTATTTAACAACAGCAAAAAAAAAAGAGAGTGCTTGGGACAAAGTACACGTGATAAGTGGCATGTGCGACCTCCTTTGCGAGAATGACTGGCCAACATTCATTGGATATGCGAGATGGTGTAAGGTCGTACTTAAACGTAGCGCGTACAGAACTGGACACAAACAAAAAGAGACATGACGGGCGCTGACTGCCAACTGAAGTCTATTGCAGAAAAACCCGGCATCATATACTTGGCCCGCACGCCGCGACAAATGAACAACAACAAAAAAAAAAGCCGGCAGATCCCACGCATTGTGGGAATCGATGTAATGCGAAGCAGCCAGCAAAGAGCTGCATACATCGTCTTGTATGTCACTAAGGAAAATGCGTGTCATGGTTTTCATGTTAACTCCTATTATTTATGTTCGCCACACAGTCACGTCGCAAGATACCAATTTCGGTATATATCAAGCTAGCGAAACGGCTGCCAGCGCACCATGAATGTGGCACGTAAGTCATGCTGTACATGGCATGCATGTCATGATTTTCATGTTAACTCGTGTTATTTATGTTCGCCACACAGTCACGGCGCAAGATAACAATTTTGGTGTATATCAAGCTAGCGAAACGGCCACCAGCGCCCCATGAGCGTGACACGTAAGTCATGCTGTACATGACATGCGTATAATGATTTTCATGTTAACTCGTGTTTTTATGTTCGTCACACAGTCACGTCACGCAATACCAATTCTGGGGTAGATCAAGCTAGCGAAACGGCCGCCAGCGCACCATGAGCGTGGCACGTAAGTCATGCTGTACATGACATGCGAGTCATGATTTTCATGTTAACTCGTGTTTTTATGTTCGTCACACAGTAACGTCGCGCAATACCAACTTCGGGGTAAATCAAGCTAGCGAAACGGCCGCCAGCGCACCATGAGCATGGCACATAAGTCATGTTGTACATGACATGCGTGTCATGATTTTCATGTTAACTCGTGTTTTTATGTTTGTCACACAGTCACGTCGCGCAATACCAATTCTGGGGTAGATCAAGCTAGCGAAACGGCCGCCAGCGCACCATGAGCGTGGCACGTAAGTCATGTTGTACATGACATGCGTGTCATGATTTTCATGTTAACTCGTGTTTTTATGTTTGTCACACAGTCACGTCGCGCAATACCAATTCTGGGGTAGATCAAGCTAGCGAAACGGCCGCCAGCGCACCATGAGCGTGGCACGTAAGTCATGCTGTACATGACATGCGTGTCATGATTTTCATGTTAACTCGTGTTTTTATGTTCGTCACACAGTCACGTCGCGCAATACCAATTCTGGGGTAGATCAAGCTAGCGAAACGGCCGCCAGCGCACCATGAGCGTTGCACGTAAGTCATGCTGTACATGACATGCGTGTCATGATTTTCATGTTACCTTGTGCCATTTATATTCGTCACACAGTGAAGGCGCCATATACCAATTTTGGTGTATATAGAGCCAGCGAAACGGCTGCCAGCGCACCATGATCGTGGTATGTAAATCATGCTGTACATGACATGCGTGTCATGATTTTCATGTTATGATTTGTCATATATGTTCGCCATACAGCCATGTTACGCCATACCAATTTTGGTGTACATTCGATTAACCAAGCAACCAGGAGAGCACAAAGTCGTAGGCGGCTAGATAGATAGATAGATAGATAGATAGATAGATAGATAGATAGATAGATAGATAGATAGATAGATAGATAGATAGATAGATAGATAGATAGATAGATAGATAGATAGATAGATAGATAGATAGATAGATAGATAGATAGATAGATAGATAGATAGATAGATAGATAGATAGATAGATAGATAGATAGATAGATAGATAGATAGATAGATAGATAGATAGATAGATAGATACGCTCAAAGTCGCAGAAGTTCGCTAAGAAATGCTTCGCATTTAAAAAAACGAGCACGTGCACCCCCGTGAACGTAGGGAAAAAAAAAACAACCAAGGCATGTTATACTTCCTTCAAAACAGGTAGCAGCAAGTAATCACAGCGCATGTGCTAACAGCAGTTATACCGCACGCCAAATTAACAAGTCACACTGACGGTCCGCCTATTCAGCTTCCAATTAATGTAGCGATGGGTGGCTAACACATGTACGAGTCTCATTCCTTATCTACCTCTACCAGTTCCCAGGTCACGTGGTGCATGTGCGCTAACATAATATGCGTCCTGTTTAAAACAAGCCTCAAACATTAACCGGACACTATGATACAAGCTGTTGCAAATAACTAATATCAGTGGATGTATTGATCGTGTAAAGGAGAATCTGCAAGATGTTTATTTTAGCACACCTATAGAAATGTAAGTTGTTATTGGGAACGTGTAAGTATTATTTAGAAAGCGTAAGCTATTATTGCAGAAGCAAAGAAACGTAGAAACTAACATCTTTTCCCTGAGTCGAAAATAATTTCCACGAAATCATTGCATTGTTGAGTCCAGAACAGTGAACGTTAAAATCTGGGAGCCCCGCCACGGTGGTCTAGTGGTTATGGCGCTGGACTGCTGACCCGAAGGTCGCGGGATCGAATTCCGGCCACGGCGGCTGCATTTTCGATGGAGGCTGAAATGTTTGAGGCCCGTGTACTTAGATTTAGGTGCACGTTAAAGAACCCCAGGTGGTCGAAATTTCCGGAGCCCTCCACTACGGCGTCTATCATAATCATAGCGTGTTTTTTGGGACGTTAAACCCCAGATATTATTATTGATATAAAAACTGGGAAGGCCAAGAAACGCATGTCTTGCGACTGACATTGCAAATCGTATTTATTATGCCGTAATTTATCTCAAATGAACCATTACATTCATTTGCCAGTGGTAAATGATCGAAAATATAGCTGGTAGGTATCGCACTGCCTCGTTCAACAACTATGAAAGTGTCCACTGAAGGAAATAACCACTGCTCGTAACTTTATGCCCATAGACATTCCCTTGACAAAACAAAATTTCAGATTTGTGTTTCTTCTGTAAACATCGTGAATGGCTCATTCTATAGACACAAATGTATGTAACAAGTTGTGTTTCGCTTACTGAAGATCAAATGACGTCCAGTTATCCTTCTTATCACAGAGCTGTACTAAACCAAACCGCAACAGCGATTTGTGATTTGTCAGTTAGAAGACGCCGTTGTCGGTAAACAAAGCCGCTGGAAAGGGTAAACACGGGACACACGCATGTTCCTGAGACAAAAAAGAATGTGATTGAAGACATGTTTACTTATCTTGAAGTAGGTGTAATTTTCCGTGCGAGGCTATACACGAGATTATTGTTGCTGTTATTTGTTCCATTCCTAGATAAAGGAACACGGTATAGGCCTGAATTTCTTTGCGTGGAACTGGCGTACACCTTTTTCTCCGTTTATTCGAACTTCATTTTGCTTCTATCACGCCTCCCGACTCTTGCTCTTCTCTGTCATCTATCGGAAGGCTCGTACCACTTCGCCCTTTTATATATCGTTTGCTAACCCCTCCTGTGGTAATAATTGAAAATGTTTTCGATTAAAGCACAGTCAACTGAGCCATGTTCACCGATGTGCCAAATGGCCTTCAATATTCATTTCTTAGTGGCCTTGACAGAGTAAGTACCATAACTTTTTGCACGGGAATCTATTACTCCTTTAATATCTTCAACGAGGTCGGTGACATAAATGACTGGTGTGTCTGAACGGCGTCTCTTGGAGAATGTTTTTTTTTTTTTTCAATCATTCATTTACGGTACCTATTTTTACATGAGTGTTGTTTCCCCTCTTCGACGGCCTTGAGATATTCTAAGAGCCCGAACTCACGGTCCTCCTGCAGAAAAGGAGTGTCTTCTACAGAGTGCGTCCCAAGCCACCGGTATAGAAGCGATTGCGATGTGTTACAGCTGCGTCTAAAGAGCATTTCCATCCGCCCGGGAAAGTATCGTGCACACTTATGTATTGCTTCATGCCTTGTATAGAACCCTGTGGGAGCCCATTCGCCTCAGGATGGTGGGGCGCGCAGAACTTGATCGATATACTTTAGTCACGAGGCGATCTCGCAAGTTTTTCGCTCTCGAACGATGGACTGAGCATTGTCACATACCATCCTCCTAGTAGTCATATACACACTCCATTCAAGGAAGGCGAAGAGGCTATTTGCGTCTTCTTTTCCAGCTCGTACAGCGGCCATCCTGGTGCATTCTTCTATGGCAACGAGGAAAGGTGGCGCTTTTCTGATTCCTTATTTCATATTTAGCGCTGCAAAATCCGGGTGTATAACATCAAAAGGAACGCTGAAGTTTTCGAGTGGCGAGGTATTATATTCGGCTACGTAAGATGTTCTTCTTCTTCTTCTTCTTCTTCTTCTTCTTCTTCTTCTTATTATTATTATTATTATTATTATTATTATTATTATTATTATTATTATTATTATTATTATTATTATTATTATTATTATTATTATTATTTTATTAATATTATTATTAATATTATTGATATATATAGAGAGAGACATAAACGCGAAGGAAAGGCAGGGAGGTTAACCAGGTTGTACCCGGTTTGCTACCCTACACGGGGGGGGGAGGGGGAAGGGGAGAAAACAGAATAGTGAGCTTGGAGCAGAGAGGGAACAAGTAATACGCGCACAGATATCAGTGTTCACCACACACACACAGACAGTCACAACCGAGAAGTATTTGACATCGGTTCCTCTGCGAGATGTTAAAAAAGGCTTGCAAGGACTTGCTTTAAGGAATCCAGGACTCGGAAAGCGCATTGAGCTGACGGAGTTGTCATTCCGTTGAGGAGAGTGCGCATCGTGGTCATGAGCTACATCAACACACCGAGGACGTGTAGGTTTTTGTCGTGGTAATCATCTGTGGACGATGAAGCACATTGGGGGGCATTCTGCATCGTCTCTTTATGAGTGCGCAGTGGTGGTAATGAGGGCCACGCAACATCCGCCGCCACTTTCCAAGTCTCTCCGTCTTTTCGGCTCTCCGATTGTGATGCATTGGGCGGTAGTGGTGGCGGCAGTGGTGGTAGCTGTCGCTTAATAGATCGGAGTCTGTCGGAGTGGGAGATCGCGGTTTCATTCCAGATTGGGCATCAGTAGTCTTAGACCTTCGTCGCCGACGCGAACGTCGTTGTCTATTTCTCACCACATCAGCGGCCTCTTTGTGCGTTGAGCCGTCCCGCTCCATCTGTGATACCGTCGAAGTCTGTGACCCTGGTAAGAGCAAGCAGAGATGCCTGGTGTATAACGTCGATGGCCAAGACATTCTTGCGGGGGTTGACTCGAACATCCTTTACTTCGTTTGGAGCCAGAAACTCGAGTTTCCTCGAGATGGTCTGCCGATTCAGGTGTCTCAGATTGTCCGATGGCGTAACAGGCAAAAATAAGACGGTGTAGTTCGTTGAAGCCAGCTTCGGCTTCGCAGTAGGTGCGGTTCAAGCTGGTGAAGCACCCATAGAGCTTCATTTTCGTTTACGACTGTAAACAGGCGTGAATTCATCGTCGGAATACAGTTCGGTGGACTCACTATCAGCGTCGCTGAGTTCGCCGTTCCGTTTCGTCGAGCGGCCCGCCGACGGCGGTGGCATGCCTGGAGTGTGTGCAGGCCAGTCTGCTTCCAGTGTAGCCAAATAAAATACCGATGGCTACGCGAGGAACATGAAAAATCACCAAAAACTGTCACCCGGTAAACAAAGCGCTGTTCAAGAGGCACACTTCGTCGTTTTTCTTCTCTTTTTCATAAGAGAACAAAACAGGAAATAGAGAGAAAGCGGGCTGCCAACTTTCACCTAGAGGGGAAGAATGCCGACCGCTTTTTTTTTTTACTTTTTTTTTTGACAATTGAAAGAGTGTGTTATATTAGAATGGTACAAGTAAGGACGAGGTAAAGAAAAAAGGTGACATGCCGTAAAGACTAATGCAAGTCTTTGTGGTCGAAATTTCACTACACCTTGCTACATGCACATTGCCAGTCTCACACATTCATATTGCCATTCAATTACATGAGGTTTCATCTTTGCTTTTTGTTTTTTGACGCTTACATTTGGGCTAGATTTGTTACATTTATTCCGTGTTCAGTCAGGAATAGCAGGTCAGAAACCCGATTTCCAGGCCGACCTCTCCACTTTCTTGTCATTAATCATTTTCTCCTTCTTAGAGTCCACAGCAACAACTAAACCAATGACAAAAAATAGGGCGTCCCAGTAGAAGCCGTACAGACGCGCAAGATCAGGCAAAAACATTGATGTCGTACTAACGAGAAAAGGAGCGTAACAAATATTTTGAAAACAATGAAAGCGAAACGTGGGATCTCCAAGAGAGGGAACAAAACCCCCACAAATAAGTAGCGAAGGTAGTGTCTCGCCAAAAAGTAAGCATTGCGCGACGAGTTCAGTCACGTAGAAAATCTCAGCCACTCGGATACAGGCATTAGTTGGAATCCGTAGACTTAAGGCAAAGCACAATGTATTTCCTTACCAGCGACTTGCGCTAGCAAAGGAAAATACGAAAATCAAATATATCAGGTCCAAGCATCTCGTAGGAACCATGAGGCGCACACTACGAACCGCCCTCGCGTTCTTGACGGTTTAAACGTTCGGGCACCAAGACATAGCCGACATTTCACGTGCGTTGCAGTCCTCTAGCACCACGAACCAAATCTTGACTATTCCAACACCGGAAGGAAGCGATCTGTTTGAAGCTGGGGCTCAAGGACGTATTCAGTTCTCAATAGACGAGCATCGACAAGCTCACGTAAGATTTCTCGGTAGTCGCATCCCTTGTGCTCACAGGTTGAAGCGAGTCGACCAGCCTTCCCCATTCCAGCGACCGGCACGTGCAAACCTTTCCACTGGACATCAAGAAATACCCCGCGTAATGAAAACGTGGGAGGCTTGCGATCTTGAAGGCGCGGTACAGTCACGACTTAAGCTGGAGTGGCGGCCTCTTAGGAGCCCATTGTGAACTGTTTAAAGACGCTTCCTGCAAGTAATCGGTAAAGTAGCGGTTCAAAGTGAGCGCCGTGACGAGGATAAAACGAGGGGTGCCTTTCGGCGCAAAAACTAAGCTGCAAAGGACAACACGCGTGTGCTGAAGTTTATAAGCATAACGCCCAATAAGACCATGACAAGCCATGGCAGACAAGGGACTCTCGTTTTTTTTTAGCGAGCTATGTAAACAGGCGTCCCACCTAGCCTGCGTCGCAAAACTTCTTCTTTGCCTCTCCACAGCACACTGCAACCCAATTTGAAGAAATTTCACTTCGGCGCCCACAAGCCGACCATCGTGGGTCTTGGTTTTAAATGGCTGTGTACTCCTGGAGCCTACAAGATCTACAGTTTTCTCAGTGTTCCCGAAACAAAACACCACCCACCATGTCACTTCACGGTTTCGGCCTATATCGCTGTTTGTGCCACTTCATCCGCAATTGTGCTTGTACCATTGGCCGTTCACAAACTTTCTCGGTGGCAGTTCCGAACTATCAGCCTGGTTGACGATGAAGGACTTCAGGAACTTCGGTGGGTTCTCACACGCTTTCGTTATTAGAACAATTCGAACCGTTGGCAACAACTGAGATGCACACGGATGCTGGAAGTGTCGTGAATAGCGCTGTCCTCGTTCAACGCAAGATTGGGTTTGAAGAGTACGCCGTTGCACATTAGACTCACCCTTACTATGTTAATGCAGACCATTCGGTAGCCGGAAAAGAATCTTTGATGTCTATTTGGGCAATCGGGGAACCTCGACTTTACCTATACGTGCTTCTATTCGCCAATGGGGCTCCTCAGTCTGAACGCCCCCGTCATAGAGCACACTGTGCTTGGACAGGTGGTGCCGCCAGTACGGCAGGGTTCAGCGCCACCGCGGCTGCTTCCGCCTCGTTGGGGTGATAGCATTTCCCGGAGTGCAGTTCGCACGGTGCGCGTGAGCATATCGTCTGTAGGCGCTCCGCTGCAACTGCTCGATAGGTTTCGGAAGGTCGAAACCTTGAATGGACATAATTCAGGGCTTAGATGAACATCGTTAAAGGTAGGCTAGTCGAAAGAACAGGCCATATTCACAATGTTAAAGAATTGACTCCGCAGATGGATGCAAGATTACTCAGGCCGCTATGTCTAGCAAACGCGCATCAACGCGCAAAACGCGCAAAACCGTCGAAGTTAACAGTAAGTAAGGATTTAATTCCCCGGAATTGTTACATTTTATCCAGCATTCATGTGTGGAAGCTCTCTCGAAACAAATGCGTCCTTAACGCGACTCACAATGCAGAGAAGACATAGTCGGCAAGTGCAAATACGCTGGGCATTTGCCAGTCGTAAGGGAGCCATTCGAGAGCCTAAGTATGCCGAATGCAAGGAAAGAATAACAGAAAATATAGCCAGGCTGAAAAAAAAAGCTGCAAGTACGAGCTTCTATCATGTAGCTGCGTTGCACACATTCGATGTGGCTTTGCGCATTCCGCTGGAAATGTAAGCGGCGCACATTCGGTGAAATTTTAAAAATCCGCTCAAGTGTCTAAGCCACCGTCACAGTGGCTGGAAAAGAGGCGCGAGTCAGCTGTTTCAGCCTTCTTGCAAAGAAAATGAAAATAAAAAAATACTTCACTACGCAGGCACTCCTCTTCAATGGGCTTCGCATTGCCCTTGAAATGCCTGCCGCAGATTCTCTTGTTATTCTTGTGGGGCTGTTCTATAAAGGTAGCGCACCAAAAATAAGAAATATAATGCGAAAATGTTCTCGCAGTTGTTGATCGGCGAGACAGCACATTGCTTTTTCGAGGCTATGCGGTGATTGAATGGAAAGTATGTCTAATCTGCCACAATGCTCTGAGGCCTGACCAGCTGACCCTGCAATAACACCATCAGTCGAACGCAAATACTTCTAATTGGTTGCAACGGTCAACTTGAATCCGATGTTGACGTCTCTTCTTCTATGAACGAGCTTTCGAGAAGTGGTAAAGCTTCATTCCAGGTGGCATATTGTAAACATTGCTGCGGAAGACCAGAGCACAAGAAGTCACGCTGCTGCATGGCGGGAACCATAGATGCTCGCTGAAATACGTTCGGTTAGCAAAAAGTGAGCAAAGCCGCAAGCAAGCGGCCGCGAAGATTGCCGCGGGCCGGTGCACAAAAAGCTGCAATCACCCCAGCGATGCGTGCGCCGCCACTAGAGGCGCTCTCGTCAGCGGAGAGTTAGAAGCGCAGTGTGCCAATAGTCGGCAAAGAACCGTCGTCTTGAGTCGAGAGGCTCCATATCGCGGTCGAAATCGAAGAGACGGCTTCAGTCGGTGCAGATACATGTTGTGCTGCAAACTTGGTGTGTTCCGTTAACATCCACTGGCTTCATTTGCAAGCTCAGAAACTTTCACTGCTGCCTCTGTTCTTGAAAACAGGATGGACTCTTGCACGCCACTTTCGTGTGTTGACCGAGCTTAGACGTGGATGACAGTGCTGCATGCAGTATTGCGGCAGAGATGGCAGTACTGCGGCAGCGAGGCAACCATCGAGCATATCATTTGCCGCTGTCCTCGCTACAGCGCGCACAGTCTATCGCTAGCTGCCGTGTTGGCCCGCCTTGAAGACTGGTATCTGTCGGAATAGACAATCTTAGAAAGCTGACCCGTACTATGGTCTCAGCGGCAGTCGGTCAAGGCTTTATAGAATGTTTTACGGAGTAGTGGCCTGTTAGACCGACTGGAACCCTTGTGTTTCTCTCCTCCCTACTCTTTTTTATGTTTTGTGTGTTCCCGCCTGCTTCTTCATTCTGCTTTTTTTCATCTTTCCCTTTCTCTCTACTTTCCTTTAGTTTAGGGTAGCAAACCAGATGTGATTCCAGTTATTCACTTTGCCTTTCCCTCTCGTGTGTCTCTCTCTCTCTACACATCAAGAAATATGTCTTAAGGTCAAGTGTTCGTTGAAATAAAGTCGAAAGATTTTGTTGAAGGAAACAGACCCAGTGCTCTGAAGGAAGAAGGCGAAGTCGAGAAGACGTGATCACTGGCCCTTCTCCATATTGTCCTTGCATTTAGGCATACAACTGCACTCTACGTAAAGGCACGACTGTAACACACATCTGTTTTACTTTCAGTTTTGGTTTGTTATATGCCCTCCTGAATCTTCAGAATACGCCTTGCAGAAAGAACTTTGCAGAGCGAACTTGAGAACTTTCAAGCCTCTGCGTAACTGTGCGTAAGTATTTCCTACATTAGACATATGAATTTGTTATGTGTGTGGAGAAAGGGACTTGGTGGGCGAGAAAACTGGGGCGCCTGGCTTTCTTGCTGCTAGACGCTCGCGCTGACGAAAATCTTTCGTACACTCTGCGTGAAGAGGACGGCATAGCGAGGAGCTGCCAAAGTCAGTTCGCTCATCCTCGTTATGAGCTACTCGGCTGTTTAACTGAGCAACCGCCCACACTGCACTTTCAAGACTGACATACTATAAACACCCTGCCTAGTGCTCCATCAAACGAATTTTTTATGTCGGAAAACGTGCAAGCAACGTCTAGCTAAAAACAACACGCTCGCTCTGTGAAAATCTCACCGAAGCCACCTCGTCCGCGCACCCCCCTCGCTCCCAACCACGCATTCTAGAATACTCAGGAAAAGCAAATTCCATTTCCTATATCTCAACAAAATCAAAACCTGTCCCCTCGATATGGAGAAGTGAAATTTCCACAAGACAACTAGCATCAACGCTTTGCTCAAAGGCTGCCGAAAACACTGCGCCCTTGTTATGAATTTTGTGCGTAGGAGCAATATTTCCTGCTGCGCCGTACTTCGTTTACTTAGGTTAGAGACTGCTCGCTTCATAACGACTCGAAATTGTTTGTGTTTACCTATGATTTTCAGGGAAGCAGCAAAACCATTACGGGGGATGCTTAGGTCTTTCTAACAATGCGAAGGCGAAAGCTATGTTGAAACCATAGAGCCGTAGAATTAAAGTAGGAGCCCACGCGGCAACCTATAGACACCATGCAGTACAGTTTGCGAAATGCGACAGCAGCGGAATTAAGAACCGACAGCCTAGTGAGCAGAAGCAGCCGATTCGGGGCCGGCCCCGACTAGAAGGGAACGCGATTCGTTCATTTCGACCATTTGAACCACGCATGCTCGGCAGGGCCTTAGCCGCAGGGCCGGTGTGCAGCGCGTGCCGCACCATTCTTCACTGTCCTACTGCGCTGCTACTCACGTGAACGGCGCGACGACGACGTGGACGAAGACCACGCGCAGCTCGCCCGCTCACGTGCTTTTTAAGCACAAAATGTCTTTAGCTCCCGTTATAATCATGTTCAAGCACCCTTCAGCCAAAAGGCAAAAACTAAAACGAGAACTTCTGGGTATCGTTGCGAGAACAAAACCTGAACATCTGCCCACAAAGTATTTTTTTTTTCTTTTTTTCAAATGCGGGTTTATGGCCGTCAGCCCCTTCTACAGGGCCTCACTACATACCACAGTTACTGCGCAAACAAGTTACAAGAATATTGCTTATGAGCTCTTTGCAATGTTTCTTTACAATATCACTGAACACGTAAGTCTAGTACGCCGACGTTTTATTTGTCAATTCCAACAGCGACGTTGCAAAGGCAGATAGAGGGCACCGTGTATTTAATCATCACCTTTGGCACTAAGACAGGGTTGCCTGTCCTCTTTTCAACGCCAGCGGTTCACGAGTTTCGCGCCGAAGCTTTTGCACCACCTCCGAGAGATGGTGCCACGCTGCGTGACGACGCCGCGCGGATATTTGGCGTTTGGCCGAGACGAGACTTGCAACGAGATTTAGTTCAAGACGGCCTCATTCTGGCATAATAAGCTTTCGGGCCTGCGTCGCAACGTCCGCATACGGTAGGCAAACCGCAAGATTTAACTTCCCCGCAAGTTCTTTCGCGAGTGATTCGTGCGTGCGTTTTCTCATTACATTACGCGTCATCTGTAAAAGAGTACGTACAGTTCTTTTACTTGAGCTTTGAGTATTTTACTGTCGGACCAGAACGGACGAAAGGTGGCCAAGGGTTTCAGACCACGAAGTGTTAAGATTGTGGCGAGTTTCATCCTTAGGGGATTTCCTTTGCCGGTAATTATGTCATGGTTACAGGAGAGCCAATGGTTTTTAAACGCGAAAGCATTTCTAAGCCGACTCAAAGAGAAAAATGCCCGTC
This sequence comes from Rhipicephalus sanguineus, assembly GCF_013339695.2. NCBI lineage: Eukaryota > Metazoa > Arthropoda > Arachnida > Ixodida > Ixodidae > Rhipicephalus > Rhipicephalus sanguineus. The sequence continues at coordinate 119,608,245 of NC_051179.1, read as the reverse complement.
CGTCCGTCCTTCTGTCACGTAGGACGATCGCCGCGTTAGTGAAATGGGTGAATGAAAGAAGATAACTTTTCACGGCGGTATTTGGGCTTGCACCCGAGCTCTCGCGCTCCGCAGGCGAGTGCCTTGACCACTGTTCTATTCACCCATGTTAAAGATACAGGGCGTGCAAACACGGACACAAGAGAGTAGTCAATCCCCTGAGAGGGGGGGGGGGGGCGCAAAATCTTACCCGTACATTGACCCTTCTAGTCAACTAAGAGGAGGGTGGGGCGCAAAATCTGCCCCATACATTGACTTAGTAGGGTGGAGGGGCGGTGCGACCAACCTTTGCCCCCCCCCCCCCTAATGGGTAACCCTGCGCACGCCTATGTCAAACAGCACAAACGCCGCTAACAACTGAGGAATCATACAGCGACGGAAAAGAAGGTAGACACAAATACTTATCTGCGCATTCCCAGCGAAGAGGAGACACCTATCAATCAGGTGCGCGTGGTGGCCTACGTGAGAGATAACTGTTCACTCTTTTGACATCTCTCTTGTGTCCGTGTTTGCACGCCCTGTCTCTTTAACATGAATACTTATCGTCTAGCTCAGCTCTCTCTTATTTTATGCTGTTCATCTTTTAGTTCTTCATTGCCGGCCTTCGACATATTACGTGCACCTACAAACGCTGAACTGACAGCGTATGCATAGAACGATTGACATTAGGTCATCATCCTACGTTGATTTGAAAAGAAAAATGAAAGTGCAATTGTAGTAACAATAAAACAAAAAGAAACGTCACGCCCGCGTGAAGGTTCAATCAAAACACTAAAAGTGCGTACAGTGGGGCTAGCTGGTTGTACATACTTCAAGGAAGCAATAAAGAGCACTTGAAAGGGCCATTAAAACTTATTACCGGTATTACTGTTATGTCCAAACCGCCCCATCATGAAAAACACCGCGCAAGAAACTACAGGGGCACAGGAAGGGAACACACACAGCGCTGAGCTCCAACAGTTTATTAGAGCATGTTCTCTCACATATATACAAGAAATCAGCGACTTAAATGCGCATGTCAGCAGCAGATAAACGCTTCCCATCATCTTGGAAATTCAGATAGAAGAAACCGCAACTCCTTATTCAATAGCACTCACGATAGCACCCTATCACTTTCTATTACTTCGATATTTCTATTGCTTCGGACATGATGCCTTCCTTTTTGGAAAGGGAGGCATCCTCTCCTCTAAACAGCACGGTTTTCGCAGAGGTTTATCGAGCATAGCAATGTTAACCAAAGTCATACAGGATCTCGTGCTAAGTATTAGGGTAAGGCGGGGCAAAATGAGACGCGGGGCAAAACGCGACATTTTGACTTTGCCGCCCTCTATAGCTATACAAAAAGTACCTTTTCTTTGTTTCTCTATTTCAGCGATAGGTGCCGGCAGTTTTCTACATTTTATGTGCAATAGTTGATGATTGCTCACAGCGTTCGCGTGGAAAAAATTGCGCGGCTAATGTCAGTGTGTTCGTGAACCGCCAAAAAGGGGCGAAATTCTGCTCGGCCAAATTTTCGGATCCGTGCATGAAGCTACTCCGGCATCAGTACAACAATGTAAGTGTTTATGTTGTTACTTTATACTACTAGCTAAATGCCACCAAAAATTTAGTTCATTTCGTGCTGTGGGCCAAAGGGGAAATGTTTTTGAATTCGGGCATTTGAGAGGGGCAAAACGCGACAAAAAGGCATTGAATTGCCTTGGAGTGTGTCTTATTGAGTGAACCATTTATTTACACTCATTATACGTGATATTTTTTGTTAAGGATGGTGCGGACGTATAAGAGAATATTATCTAGGGTTTCCTGGGAGGAAAACGACATGAAAAAAAAACACTGAGTGCTCTTCAGGAGTTCCGGAGCAGCACAGCGCCGAGTTTTGTGTGGATTCAATGCGTGGAGTGCAAAGACTGGGCGCATGAAGACTGCGTGGCTGCCCACGGAGTGAATTTGAAGTGTTTCTACGGCAAGAACTGAAAGGACAATATTTTTTCATGCTGTCTCGTTTCGCCTCACGCAGCGTCTCGTTTTGCCCCGCAGGTTGGGGCAAAAGGAGACATGTGGTGCATTTTTTGTTTCTTTTTTAATAATATTTTGAGCCGTCGCAGCATGGTCATATTTATGTAGCATATACCTTGTACCCAAAATAAAGTTCGTGTGTTGACATTTTATAGTAACGAGTGAAATAAAAAAAGATATTCACTAGTTTCACATTTTTGTCGCGTTTTGCCCCGCCTTACCCTAACAATCACAGCCAAACATACATAATCCTTCTTGATTTTTCTAAAGCATTTGACTGGTTTCACACGAAGCTAATTTCTAAACTAAAAAAACGTTATCGGAGACGGAGAAATCGTTGCTTGGGTTCGTTCGTTTCTTGTTCAACAGGTCTCAGTTTGTTGTTTTCGAACATATCGCATCAGATATAGTACCGGTTACATCAGGTGTGGCCTAGGGTTCTGTACTCAGCTCCTTTTTATTTCTGGTGCATATTATTATGTAGCTGCTAATGTAGGCCGTAAAACAAAGATATGCGCAAATGACTGTATAATTTATAGAGAAATTAAAACTGATTAAGATCACCCCTTCCTTAACAAGTCACTTAATACTATTGCAGAATGGTGCTCAGACTGGCCGATGACAAGCAATGTAAAAAACTCAGCATGTATGATGATAACAAGAAAGAAAGAACATTCACACTTTTGCTACATCACAAATGGCACAGCTCTGAACAAAGTAGAGAAATATAAGTACCTAGGCATAACAATGATGTGACACCTAAGGTGAGACGAGCATGTTGATCATATTACTTCATCATCTTTGCAAAAATTACTTTTTCTTCGGAGATCACTCAAACTGGCACCCTTGTCAACAAAGCTCCTAACATACAAAATATTTGTTAGGCCGAACCTCGAATACGGACATACTGTATAGTTTCTTCAAACCCAGACTAACATAACGAAACTAGAAATAGCACAAATGAAGACCATCCGATTCATCTATAACAAATTTTAAGCGTGAAGGCTCTCCCAAACCTTCATCGTTTAGCACTTTTGCGCGCAACAAACAAGCACGAATGGAAAGAGCACACACGGACAAGCGCAATCTAAAAAGTGATTTATTTTTGAAAAAAAAAACATTTGCTTAAGAACCAAACGTGATCTGAGCTATCTCGTCATAGAACACATCACTCGCGCATATAACAACCACATATTTTCCCCCAAGTGTCATGGATCAGCGCGTCCACGACAACAGAATACATCACTGCCACATCTACCACACACCTGAGATGAAACGTCACTATAGATGTGATGACAGGAGCGATATTTCTTTTTTTCTAAAAAGGCAATTGAAGAATGACTGATGCGCTTGTCTTTTAGTCTTTCTATCCAAAGGACTTCCACGAATTCCCTCGCGGTTTGGTTTCGATGTTTAAACAAAATGCTGACACTGCTAGGCCGAGGTGGGCACTCAAATTCTTGACAATGCATGGCTAAATGCCTACTAGGGCGACCTTTCAGACTGGAGAAATGTTCCACTAGTCTCGCGTTGCAGCATCTCCTAGTGTGCCCCACGTACGCATGACCACACGGCCACGGAGCAAAAATTCTTGAGGAGGCGAAACTGCGCTCGCTCGGGCGTCCTAATAAAGTCACGGAACCGGGCACAGCACTGACGCGCCCTCTGTCGTGAGAGTCCGCTAGCGGAGAGGGAGAAACGCGCGCGTCGCGCTCTCCGACGAAGCTCGCCGGGTTCAAGGCCATTCGGCGCCTATTCGCCGTTCGCGCTTTACGCCCAAGTGGGTCTTTCATGTGCGTCCGTCTCGTCCGCTTCGTATGCTTCAATAAATTAACAGAAAAAAATGGCGTCACGTACTGGAAAATTACCTAATAATAATAATAATATCTGGGGTTTAACGTCCCAAAACCACCATATGATTATGAGAGACGCCGTAGTGGAGGACTCCGGAAATTTCGACCACCCGGGGTTCTTTAACGTGCACCTAAATCTAAGTACACGAGCCTCAAACATTTTCGCCTCCATCGAAAATGCAGCCGCCGCGGCCGGGATTTGATCCCGCGACCTTCGGGACAGCAGTCGAGCGCCATAACCACTAGACCACCGTGGCGGGGCTGGAAAATTACCTGAATGAGATGTCTTGTAGAACGCAAGATCTATAATTTTTGGTAACGTGAACTCAATAGGTTAGGTATAATTTTTAAGGAGAAAGCCATAGATGCCTTTGACCGTTCACGGCGTCAACATGAATGAGGGAGAAATCATCCCGTGATAACGTCACCACATGACATTGTCATGACGTCACAGATCGCAATATTTGTGACGTCACATGACGTGACGTCATCACATGACATCGTCGCTTTGCACTGCCTCTGTGATCGGACCAACGATCACGGAGGCAATGCAAGACCAGGTGACATGCAGAAAGCTTGTAATGCCTCCGATCCTGGAGGCAGTGCGACACCACGTCAGGGGCAGAAAGCTTTTGCACGGGGGTGGGGCAGGATAGACACATCGATTGAATAAAAAGCAGAAGAAGATGGCTTACGCTTTCGAGTCGCCTTAGTCTAATGCATAAGGGACCCTGTCAGTTATTTCAACGAATGATGGGACTTGCCCTCCGAGAAGTGCTTCTCGCAAACATAGTGACGAGGCGTGAGCTCTCGACCTTTTCTTGTTATGGCACAAGCCCACGCTTCCAACCTCACCGTGTCACTTGGAGCATTGAAGGTTGCGTATCCTCTCCTTGCAGGATGCGTACCCACTGTTGCAGTACGACACGACACATTTCCGCCCCATCCTGAAGGACCACTGGTGGAAATCTGCAAAGTGCTCTCCGTTGTTCACGGAGCAATACTTCTTTCGGTGTGCCTTTGTTGCGGCGTGAAAAGCGCGCGCGTAGTTCGAGAACTCGGCGCCGCCGGCGCAACGGGGAAGCCACTGAGGGCGCTGAAGTGGCAGAAAGCCTGCAAATCGTGAAGGAATGCGCGACAGCTTGCCCGCGCGAATTGGGAACTTTCCCTCCAAAGGCCACCTACGCAAGCGTGCGCACAACATGCAAACAAGAAGCGAGGGGCCCCGGGCATGCGGCAGACGTCATCTGATCAGGGGCCACAACTAGCAGCTCGTTTCAAGCGCTGCACGGCCTATGATTCGGGCAGTATCTATTAAGTGCAGCTAAAATATCTGTGACATCCATCAGTTGATGTCACAGACAGAAATCTGAGAAGTTTTACAGTGTACGAGGCGGCATAACGATTTTTATGCGTCGCGCCTATAGAAGAGCATGTAAACGATGGCAGCAGGCCGGAAGCGTCATCTGTCGTGCTGTGGCGAAAAGCGCATTTCCTCCGTGACGCTATTGCTCCGTGCTCGCGCGCTGCGGCGGCCGAGCAGTTTGTCCTCCTCAAATACATTCTTTTCCGTGCCACACGGCATAGGCATTTTATACACAACATTCTTCGCACAATCTAAAAAGTGGTTCTTACGCGGACGTTTTATACCACATTCTTTTTTTGGTCGTTCCTAGCTTTCGAACATCCTCTGTACCTTGTAACACACACCTCCTGTTTTGTTTTCAGCAGAAAACACCTCTTTTTCTCCATAATTCTGAGCTACCTTTCTAAGCCTGTGTGAAACACCGTGCACATGCGGTATCACTGAACCTTGGAACTTGGTTCTCGTTGTCTATGATTTTCTGTATATAACTCTTTCTCCTGTTTTCGCTTTTTTTTTCATTAGTCTTGCAACTCGTTCTAACTAGGCTGACTAGCATTTTTTTCATTCTACTAACCTTCTAGATATTTATGGGCTCCTAACGTTAAAACCGCGAGCGAAACAGGCACGTTTAAAATTTCTTTATCGCCTACTGCATAAGTATTTAACAATTCACATTTCAAATGACTTTTTTGTTCCCATACACTAGCTACCAGGTACAAAGATACAAACACTCTAGTAGAGTAAGAATATAATAATGATGTGTTTAAATCCTCCCTTTTTTCCTGCTGCCATACGTGAATGGAATATGTTCGCTCCTCTCACACCTAACGCTGAGTCACTGTCTGAGTTGGAATAAGTTTTTTTTTAATCTCCTAGGCATGTTAAAATTAATGATACTATTCGACCATACAAACCAGCATGTACTGTTGTACCTGGTGTATGTAGTCATGTACCTGCATGCAATGTAGAATGTTTAAATCGTAGTTGCACTTCTATATGTACTAGTATTTGGTGTATATTGCCTATGTGTAAAGTGAAAAGTGAATGATACTCCTTTTTTAAATGTATTTGCTTGACTGTTAACGTGGTGAGCGTTGTTTGCATATGTACATACTGCCCACCTGCTGTGGTCACAGTAAAGACTAGCAGGTGTTTCAGGCGAGCATGCTTTCTTGGAGTCCGAAAACCCTGTTTGCAGTTATCTCTCCGCCTACCAAGGCCTCCGCTCTCGCGCACACGGGTGCTCTTCGGTAATGCTCCTCATCTGTGACCTCATGTTTGTTCTTTATATTCCGCGTTTAACGATACCGGGCTCTCTACACTCAAGTGCCGTCAGTTTAGGCACCGTTTTAAGCTCGTTTTCTTTAAATTTTACCTGAAAACGTAGAACACTACATAGTTTAACCGCTTTAATGTTAATACTCTATTGCACTAATTACCGTTGCTCGTTTACGTGGATTCAGCCTACTTCGCGAACAGTTTTTAGACACTTTGGAACCGATTAAAGAAAACTTTGTCTTGTATCAGCTTCTCATTCATCTTCCACAACTCTCCCTCAAAATTATCACATTTTTCTTTGGTCCGACGCAACACTTCTCAACACAAAAATAAGGAAATGAAACGGTCTTCACACAATAAAACTGGCACTTTGGAATCAATTCAACATGCAAATGCACTCGGTCTAAACGAGCACGACCAGCTCCCTGAAAGTGAGTGAATTGTAGTTGACGTGAACCTTCGAAACCCTCGCCAAGATAATCCAATTCAAAATCGTTAATGAGTTGCACCAGGACCTCGCGGTGGCTGTTGTGGACAACTCGCCGCGCAGATTTATGGCGAGCTTACAATACACAAGTAAAATAGCGCGAAGGCGTGATTTTCTTTTGGTTCATAAAGTGTTGCTTCATAAAAAAAATCACACCATCTCCCGCTAAAGGGGACCATGAGGCGATGCGAAGCAGCGTTTCGGCATGTAGAGCCCGCGTTTCAGAGGGGGAGTGAAGAGAGGTAAAGGGGAGAGGGTAAGTGGAGAAGGGGAGAGGGAACGGGAGAGGGGAAGGGGGGAGGTAGTGGAGAGGGTGAAATGGGAGAGGGTGAGGGGGACAGGGGGAGGGGAAGGAGGAAAGGGAGTGCAAATGGGAAGTGGAGAGGGGGAAGGTAGAGGGAGAAGAGGTGTGTGGAGAGGGCTTGCGCATGCGCAGCAAGGGTGGTCACGCCGCACACCACCACCACCACCACCGGATTGAACTCCGCTATAAGATGCTTCACATCTAAAAAAATTAGGAGCCCTTCTTCTATCTGCAAACTGGGGACAAGCGAAGCTTGGCATGTGCATGCCTGACATACTATTTTTCTTCCTTTCTTTCATTATTTATTTATTTATTTATTTATTTATTTATTTATTTATTTCTATCACATAGTGCAATGCTTCTTCCTAACTTTTCCTTCCTCAATGCGGCAATTGGACCGATATCGCTCAGCCGCGCAACACATCTCTTGCCACATTCAACAACGACGGTCACGCGTGAAACAATGAAATGCAACTATGACAGGCATTAGTCAAATGCGGTAACGTCAAATGTCAAGTCACCTCGGGAAACGATCACATCGCCACGTCAGAAGCGGTTGACAAGCTTATGATGGAGAGAGCATCAATTATTTGAAAACGGCGTATGCGAGTACTCACGTCACTGGCGCCCTCGGAAGGCGTCGTTTGTGTCACATACGCCCCTCTGCACGCATTTCTGTATTGTAGCCAGTGTCACTCAGCGCTGGCTACAATAGCTAGCGCAATCAAAGAAGCGTTATAAAAATTGAGTCGACACATTAAACCACCTTGGTGGTACGTCAGACACGCAACGCGAATATTTTAAGGCGTGGTTGTCCAAAAAAACATCAGAATGTGAGCGACCTTCGCCAGTTCCTTTCGTTATCGAGAAATTGCGTTTAACTGATCGCGTAAGGCGCCGGAAGCAATATAAATATTTGATAAACAGATTCTTTGTTCCCTCGAGAACGAACACCAGTATGCTACACAAAAGTCGGTATGAACCGTACTGGGTAGGTTAACGGTCCGAACACCATAGGCGTGCGCAGGGTTCACCATCAGGGGGGGGGGCGAAGGTTCATCGCAGCGCCCCCCCCCCCTTGTAAGTCAATGTACGAGGCAGTTTTGCGCCCCCCCCCCTCTTAGGTGACTAGGGGGGGTCAATGTATGGGGCATATTTTGCGCCCCCCTCTTAGCTTATTATGGGGGGCGGCCGTCCCCCCCCCCCCCCCCCCCCCGTGCGCACGCCTATGCCGAAGACGACCCTACCAGCTTTCATCCAGCCGCGCACGTCTCTAGCATCCCTTCGTTCATAAGAGGGTACAAGCGATACACAGAAAGAGGTCACGCTTATGTATTTTACGCCATTTTTTTGCCAACCGCGTGGGCGTTGCTTTCATTGCTGGTTGCCTTGACCACAACATGGCAAAAGGCTAAGTAAAATACACTTGCGCACATCGATTGGCCAACTACCATGAGTCGTGAGAATGATGGGCATAAGTAGTTACTGAGCACCTGGTTACAGAAGCAAGAGTGGTGGTAGCAACACCGTGCGACAGCGCTTACGCAGAAGACACAGTGTAACGCGAACTATGGAGGGATATACCATATAAGTCTATTTCGCTGAACAGCCAAAGTACTCGAATCAATCTATTCGCTTTAGTGCAGTCTTTTTTTTTTCGTGACATTGCTTCCGCACGGTGGCTTTGTAGGAGAAAAATGAAAAGAAATTCCAAATGTACTGCTCTTTGACAAAGCGCCATGATATATGTCGTTACTGGCTGCGGCAACACAGGTTAACGTGGCAAACAGTAATCGGTGGGAAGTTGATGAAGGAGCTGCAATTCCCTCTTAATTCATTGCCCCACGTAACTAACGTCATTCATAAACAATTCGAAATGCTGACACACGTAATACAGTTTTCCATTACAGAAGCCACTCTACTAACAGTTCTTTTCCTTTGTATGTTCGGTCGATAAATACTTGCACCTTTGGCGTGTTGTTTTGAAAATATATCTTGTTGCACTTTAGCGTTACCACACTTAAGTGTATAAAATTCTTACGTAACCTCCAATTCTTTGCCGCTTGCATGGAAGCGTCGAGCGAATTTTCCAACAATTCGATTGGGCTGTGCATCGCCCCAGCAGCGTACGAGGTTTGATAACACGACCATGGCAGTCGCATTTCTACGTGAATTAGATGCAAATGCCCTCTAGTTCCGTCAATCATCTGCATGTCGAGAAACCTGACACCATCCGGCAAAAATTTAGAGCGATCCGCTTCGACTTCTTTCATAATCCTCCACGCGGTCTCGTGAGGCCAAACCTAGTTATTTTGTTTCGTTTCCGCTGTAGACGAACCGGAAACCAGAACGCTTGTGAAAACACGATAGCCGTTGAATTTTCAGAGCGCATCTTTTGGCCATCGAGTCGGGCTCCGCCGCTGTGATTATGGCGCCCCAGGGGCGCATTCCAGTCAGCTACTTCCGCAATTCTCTGGAACCAAAGCGTCAGAAAAATTTATGCGGGAGCATTTGATCGCACGAAGCGAATGAGTATCAAGCCTAACTTTAAGCATGGTGTTGCCGTTGCGGCTGTAGTGGCCGTGGAGGACAGAATCACCACGTGTCCAGCGGGACCCAGACAGCAACCACAGGCCGAAAACAGCGGCTCATACGGCATAGCGTAAGCTTCGATGGAAGAGGCGGAGGCAGCTTTGGCACTGTTATTTTTCGTTCCTCGTGCGCTTCAACGAATGTATTGCCGCATAAACAAGAACAAATTTCTTTATATATATAACACCGTGTAATCATTGACGCCCATGCCAAACATGCACGAGTCATGAGACTTAGTTTTAGGTTGCTTATAAGTGGAATAACGTTTTTTGAATACCTAGTTTAGGGATAGTCACTCAATTTAACTCAATAACAATTTATCTTTCACCGCTTTAGGTATTAATAGATTCATACCTGCTAATGAGTGTTTTTTGTCGATTAAGCGAATAATGAACATTTCTTGTGGGTGCTTTCAACAAGGCTGAAACAGAATTTACATTTATGTGGGACTGTATTTGTTTGGTAGGTGCAACAAAATGAAAAAAAAAAATAGCGTAAGTGCGTATTGGTTTGAAAAACGACAGTACCTATTTTCTGGAATACTGAACCAGATTGTCGCTAATGGATAGTGGATGGTTAAACAACACGTGGCATAAAGCCAGAAGAATCAGGAATTCAGGACATTAAAAAAAAAAACTTGATGCGATGAAAAATTCTCGAACTAGAGTCCTGCTGGAATGATGGTGCGACATGGAATGGCGATACAATTGGCATTTGTCGAATGTAC
>NC_051179.1:119577486-119597483 GCF_013339695.2 Rhipicephalus sanguineus | reverse complement strand
GGCCATAGTGTTATTATCTTCACACCGTATTCTCCACTGTTTACACAATTTCTGCAAGGTGAAAACGCTGGCATTGTGTCCAGGTCTTCTTTTGTCCTCATTACAAGTATGCTGTTAATTTTTGCCATGAATCAATACCAAGTTGCGCAATATTCAGTCCTAAACAGAGCTGCTGTGGTTGATCAAGAATCTAGTGTACAGCGTGAAACCTCACTAAAATTCACACCCTTTACACTAAAATGCTAACTTGACTGACATCGAAATCTACCCGATTGGTGGTACACAGGACAAGAATAACATTTCTGGTGTTTCGCATTTCTTTACCTTCGTGTATATTTCGCCCTGTGTACTTGAAAAGTTGACAAGGAACTCCTTAGCAGCCTCACAATTTTGCATTTGTTTCACGTTTTGTTAAAAGGTCTGCAATAAGTATAGTGAAGTGTGAGTCCTTGGCGAGAAATTCATTTTTATGGACACAGAAAGCTTGAACTTCTTTTTTGTATCATTTTCAGGAAGACATTTCTGGCAAAGCAGCAAGAGTTGCTCACCTACTGCTTGTGTACGAGACGGTGTATTGTGGGAACACTCCACTGTGCCTCATTGTACACTATCTCGAACATTTCTTACATCTTACAGCATTTGGGCAAATACTGGGATTGGAGCAGAGTGTTTTGCATGATACTGCGTGCAACCTTTCCAGTAGCATGTGCATTTGAAAATTTCGCATTGTTCAAAATGACACTTAGTGGAACCGGCTTTATTCAGCAAACTTTATCCTAAAATGAACAGTTGGGCGAGTTGATGTGTATTCATAGTTAATTAAAGTGCGGAAAATACCCCAACAGCACAGAGAAATGAGAATGAAAGACACAGGATGATGCGCTACTGGCAACTGAAGTTTAATGCAAACCGCGGAAAGATATACACACCCAGTATGAAAAAACTACAATAATAAAGAATCACGCAGTCGCAGAAAGAGTAAAAACGTGTCTAAAAAAGCCAAGCACGTGTTAAACTTCACTTTCTAGTACTGCGTCGTCCTGCCCCTTCATTTCTACGTGTGCTGTGGTTTTGTTTTCCCGCTTTCTTTTACTATGAACTTAAGTCCTGACTGCTTTACAAAGTGTGTGCTCAAATTTTATCCAACCTCATGGTATATCAAGTCCTAGGATCCAATGTGTCAAGCCATCAGCCACTATTTATAGGAACTTTTTATTTTGGGCACATTCTTGCCTAATTTCAAGTTTATCTTGAAGCCATAATGCCGGGCTTAATTTTCAATGTGGTAATTATGCATAAGCCATGAAATGAGGAATCAAATATGAAGAACTTTAAGTTGCAGATGGCACTATCTGGCATGGATGTATTGTAAACCTAGATGTACTAATTATGCACAATAGAAGTATTGGTACATTGTAGTCATGTGATAACGCCGACAAGTTCTCAAGCATAATTCCAGAAATTTACGTTAGTTTTCAGATATCTGTGAGCAAATATGTGCATCAATATATGAAGGCCGCGTTGTCATTTTGTGGGCATTGCTGAATGCTTCTATAAATTGTGGTAAGTGGATCTACAATCAATTTTGGACTTTTCTGCAGGAAACTCAACTGTATGATCATGTGCGACATGTTTTGATGCCAAAGTGCAGACTAATGCAGTAAAAATACTAGAACATGCCTATCTCCATGGTTGCATATTTCTCAAAAGTAAAGCTAGCCTTATTGTACTAATTTAGTTGCCTTCATGTGTAGGCTGACAGCGAGTTCCGTGTGCATCCCATTTCTTTGGATTGTGCTTAGATACTGGCACTGTGAAGTGCACATATCAATATGCATTATAGGAGGTTTTACACACTACTTTCATGTTGCTTTACTGCTGTGAATTATATATAGTGCTTGGGCTGTACTGCATATGTTGTTCCGTGTGTTCAGTATTGGGTGCACGTTCTCTGCACAAAAATGGAAACATACATATGCTTAGACTGACATGAGGACTGCTTCTGTTTTGATTCCAATAAAATAGTGCAAACACTGTTTCTTGTATCAGTAGAGGTATGACTATTTGTCATGCATGCAAATGGAAGAAATGAACTTCTGCATGCAATACAAAATGGTGAATCACTGCTCGCTCAATGGAACGGCCTGTGTTTTATAGCCAAACAAGTACAACAGATGATTTACACATTAGAACACACTGTGGAAGAGAAATAGGTGACAGGCAGTTAGGCAACCAGTCATCACTGTGTTCTAACGCAGGTTGAGTGATATTTCATTATTGGTAGCATAATTGAAGGTGCCTGTTCTATAAGTGAACTTCAACATAATGTGCAGGTGGACGAGGGAGTGCACATATGAGAGTTTTTCCGGTTTTGTACCTATTTGCTGTGGTCCTCGTGTTTATGTGTTATGTATATAACATTCTGAATTGTGAACGAGCCAACCTGTCTACTGCTGTGAATATAGTATACTAGCAATTCAAGCGAACCATTATTTTCTGGAGAACAGCTGTTTCATTGAGGAGGACTGTAATACATATTTTTTTTAATTCATTCTACGTCACCTGTGCACGGGGAATGCCAAGTACACATGGACGTTCACAAGGGTGAAGTGCAAGTGCATTAACTTTTTTATTTGGCGGGAGACATATCACTGGCAAATTTGCGGATGTTGTGCTTGACCAACGTTACTAGATTAGCTTGGCATCGGGGCACGCTTTTGCCATTCACTTTAACGCGGTGGTGCGATGCTTAACAATAACAGTTAATTAGTCAGATAGTAGGTAGTCTACGAGTATGAAAGCAACCAAATACAAAATATCAGTTATAGAAGACCACTGTATGCCACGCTAAAGCGCGAATTGCAAATAAGTGCTCACTGCGGAAATAGATTATCGTTCAGCTGCTCAGAAGGCGCTGTTGCCCCTGCGTACAGCTCGCGACAGTAGGCGTGCTTTCAATGCACCTAATGTAGGCTCGTTACAATATCCTCGTAACTGTGGCGTCTGCGTGTGTAACTTTTATATGCTATGGGAGCGGCAGCCGCGAGCGCGCCGACGGTAGAACAGAACGATGGACACGGACACGCTCGCCGCTCGCGCTCAGTGACCGTTGACAGTGAGTCGCGGCCGAGTCTTGGAATGATAAAGACGTGTTGCTCAGTGCACGGGGAGATCCAGCGGCCGTGCTCAGCGTCTCGTCCTCGTCTCTGAGGGGTTCTGCGCGGCGGCTGGCCGAGACCCCTACAATGCACACACAGGCGGTCTTAGAACAGCTCAGAACACGCTGCTGCCACTGGACGCGTGCAGCTCGCGGCAGAAATTACTAAAATTGCCCCACAGCATACGCCCATGAAATTCAGATACGTTCGGCCAACTGAAGGTACCTTTGTCACGCTGGTATCCACGAATTTCGGGCGAGCGAAGCATTGTCGATATATGGAGAAGCACTCAAGAGGGCACACGTTTATCATTTTTATGATGGCATGACACGACGAACCGAAGAATTCGGAGCCGAGGGTGTTCACTTCGGCCTGCATGGTGCCCCACAAATTATGTAGCTTAAAGGGGTCATGAACCACTTTTCCAAGTAATGATATATCGGAGTGTACTGCCTCCCGAATCGATTGCCGCAAAAATTTCTCGAATCCGTCAAGAATCAGCGGAGTTACGGGGGTTTGGAGCACGCTCCCAGCGCTTTCTCTCTTTTCTCGTGCCGACGAGCGCACTGGAAGCTAGACAGGGAGGGATGGCATGGGGGAAAGAAGTTACGCCAGCGCGCGACATGAAACGCGATCGCTTTCCCGCTGTGATTCGCTTGCGCGAGTGCGGCTACCGTGTACTGAGGAGTGCGGCGCCGGCAAGTGGCGGCACCCCGCGGCAAGAAGCGCATCTGATCCGAACGCCGCTCTCGATTTACGTCGGCTATCGGCCAATAAGCATGCTATGTCTCTTGCGACGTACAGCGGACAGACGCCCCGCCCACCGACGAGAGTGAGAACCGGCCTCTGTTTGAAAAGAGGGTGCCTGGGGAAACGGCAACTTCGCGCTCCGCTAGTGGCCATTACGCGGCGCGCACGACTGTAATATTTGGCAGAGCAGTTCATAGCCGTGTCAGCTTTCCGCAGGATGTGTTTTTTCAATCAGCCCAAGGGGTGCTTCATGACCCCTTTATACACAGGCCGACGGTTGTTCTTTGAAGACGACTGGAAGCAAAAGTACTCTCAGTGAGTTGACAGTGGAATTCAGGTTTTATTATTTCGTACCTTACCGCTGAATCCATCTTTGGGATATCTTCGACGTGAAGTGTATTATGCAAAGGTCAAAGGATCGTGTGCATTCTCTGTCAACAAAATAATAGTGTTAAAACCCTGAGCTATAATCCAACCCTCATGGTTCACGAGGTGCCGCTCTCCGGTCTGTTAATTAAGAACCTGCTTGCAACTCGATCTGTGCACGCACTGATCAAGTCAGCACGAGATCCGTGTCGTTAGAACTCAACGCCACACACAAGTTTTGTAAGGTTTGAAGCCAGTTATGACGTACAAGACTAATCGAAACAAGCGAGGCACAAGAAACTGCGATACCGAAAAGGTCGTGCGGCCAAATTTAAGTTACGCTCGAACGTGTGCGGGCGCACCGAGTTCAGCAGACGACAGTTGCCTTCTACCGGAAGTGAGTCATCTTTTCGAAAACTCGCAAGGAAGTTTTTCCATATTTCAGCCTGTTTATTTAACTACAACAACTATTATACACATTGTCAACGGGAACAAGCGCATCTGATCGAAACACCGCTCTTGATTTATGTCGGCTATTAGCCAATAAGCATGCTATGTCTCTTGCGACGTAAACTGGCAGATCCGCGACGTCAACGTGCAGACGCCCCGCCCAACGACGAAAGTGAGAACCGACCTCTGTTTGAAAAGAGGGTGCCTGGAAAAACGGCAACTTCGCACTCCGCTTGTTGGCCTTTAGGCGGCGCGCACGACTGTAATATTTGACAGAGCAGTTCATAGCCATGTCAGCTTTCCGCAGGATGTGTTTTTTCAACAAGCCCAAGGGGTGCTTCATGACCCTTTTAACTAGACACATACCAAAATTGTTATAATGTGCCATAAGTTTATGACTGATATAAATGACAGGTCATAACACGAAAATCGAGAAATCAGTTCACGAATGGCATGATTTACATGGTATGGTCTTGGTGCTCTTGCGGCCGTTGCGTTAACATACCTGTCAAAAGTTGGTACGCCGTGACGAGAGTGTCTGACGAACATAAATGACACGTTGTATCATTGTAACGAGCTGTAATGGCGAGACAGAGCTCTAAACGACGTGCTCGTGTTTGTGGGAAAAGAACCACGATGACTTAACCGTCATCGGGACAATAACGAGGCCGTTTATGCATGAAGAAAATTAATGTATTTACAGAGGATGGGGGAACTCTAATGATAGTAAAGAAATAGAACAAGTGCTAAGAGTGCTAACGAAAAGTCAACGATAGAACGAAGTAATGAGTGAGTTCACCGGGCATAGCGGAGGTCAAGTCCCGGGGGAGGGCTCACGGCTCAACGACGTTAAGTGAAGGCACTCGATGCCTGGGTAGCGTGGTAGTTGCGCTGCCAGCTGCGGTCGGCAACGCTGCTCACCACCGGGGTCGTTGGCCTTGAACGCGCATGGCTCCTGCCACGCTGTTCACGAATGCTGGCCGAGGCTCTCATTGGTAGACACGTGGCTCTCCTGGCGGGAACGTCCTGGCGACGTTTCAACCACGCCAGGCCCGAGGTGGTCCCGGTTCGGCCCCAGGTACGAGGACGGCTGGTTTGGCCCCAGGTGCTTGGACGGCTGGTTTGGCCACAGGTACTTGGACGGCTGGTTTGGCCCCTGGTGGGAACCTGCTGCTACCTCGAGTCCGGAACCCGACAGGTCTCTGTTCCCGCGCCCTGGTCCTTCGATCGCCAGCCACGTCTCCCTCTCTTCTTCCCCTTCTTCCGTCTCCTTCCACCGCGTCTCGCGCCACCGCGTGCCCCGATTCCACCTGTCGTCTTCCTCGATGGTCTCAGAGACGCGCATTTCAAACGCGTTTCCCGCGCTTCACTGGTCACTTGGCCCTTCACACACGGCCACTTATCACATCACACATGCCCCTCCTTCGGGAAAAAAGTTTTTTTTTTCTAAAAAAAAAAACTTGGCAAGTATGTTTTAGCCGCATCGACCACTTGTCCGCTCAAGAACACTGCACTGTCACGGTGAACACACGTCCGCAAGAAGTCCACAAGAAATGTCCGAATACACACAAGAAAAAAAACATTGTAACACTTCCGTGCAAGCTTATGTTACAACCTACTCATGAAGTCGGCTCCTACATTCTCTGAGCCTCTAATACGTTGAATGACAAAAGAATACTCCTGTATAGCCAAACTCCACCTGAGTACACCACACATTTCTTACACATTTACCCAGTCATGCGAAAAACTACATCACGTCACACTTTGCATTGCATGCCAATTCATAAACTAAAATATTTACAAGAAATGCAACTCCGTTGTCCGCGGTCAAAATCCCAAAATGGCAGCCAGTTAATAAATTTGGTGCTCAAGTGATGGCATCCCAGACGAGACGACTGACATACTTCTGCCATATAGAGCAAAGCAATATAGACGCTTGGAGGCATTTCTGGCCAGACGCCTGTCTGTAAATCTGCATGGAAATACTCGGACGCCCTGCCAATTCACCATCCTCAACAGAACAACGATCGGAATGCAACTGACGGCGTCGTCTCTCCGCACAACGCGTCAGAAGCGTTCGAGCGAGTTCTTCTGGCGAGCCAACACTTGGCCTTGGGTGATAGGCCGTCAGTGCACCTAATGTCTCAGAGGAAGTGCCTTCGGCACCCGTAGACGCCACAGAAGACACCTGGAGTTCTTCGCTCCTCAAAAGGTAATGCACAGGCAATATGCTCGTATTTTCCGGCTCACCTTCTACAGACTGAGCGCTGAATTTAACGCTATTGGCCTTTCCATTTTGGCCATCCTGCGCGACCATATCATCATATACGGACAACCGTACTTTACTCGCTGTTCCGTCCACTTGGACCTGTACTTTCTCACTCCATTCCGTCTCTTTCGGACACACCGCATGTGTCTCGACATGAGAAGTTAATCGCTCTCCCTTTACAAGCGAGTTCTTCGCATGGTTTTTGACCACGCTTGTGGCCCCTGTTACCCCATACAAAGGTACACATGAATCGGCGGCCACGACCTCGGAGCTTTCTTTGTGAAAATCGCCGTCGTTATCCAGGTCAACCTTTAACACACCTTCCATGGAGTTATTCGGAGACAATCTTACTTCATTAAATGTGCTTAGCCTCTCAGAGGTTCTATCGCACATCTTATTCAGACTGCAACTGTCCTGCTCTATGTTATCGAAGTTGTCCTCCGCCTCATTAAGCTCAGCGACAACGTTACCTTCTTGACTGCCCACCTCTCTGCATTCCTCTATCTGAGCCCCTGGCTCTAAAGAAAGGGAATGGCGAGGTACAATGCTGCCGCTAAAGAGAGACACTGATTCGCTCCCGTCGGCCCCCTTTCGATACGAGGCTATTTATTCGATACGCTCTCGTGTAGGTTCGGTAAACATTGAACTGATGACATAACCGTCATCAAGAAAGGAGGCGAGACCATTTGTGCACACCAGAAACCAAACACTCAATGTATTTACACAGCAGAAATATGAATAGCGAAGGAGAGAGAAAAGTACAGAAAATGCAAGCGGAAAAGAAGTTAACAAGAGTAGGAAAATGTTAACGGACGCGAACAGTTCACAGAAGATAAGTACAAGAGAAAAAGGCAGTGTCACCGTTCATCAAGACGCGGAGCTTGTAGCGGAGACGGGGAAGGCAAGGCACAGACGAACTCACGCAGACGCCAACGGCTAGAGGTGCGGTAGACGCTCACTCGGGTGGACAGAAGCGTGGGGCGAGTCGAGGTCAACGGCCAGACGCCCCTTCGGCGTTCGCCAGCCGGAGACTGGGTTTGAAGCGGGAGACGCCGGTCTTGACTGGCCAACGCCAGACGATGAGCAGCGTGTGTCTGGCCAACGTCAGACGATTGAAGAAGCTGGGTACGCGCACAGGTGGGAGCCCGCAGCGGCCTCGACGCAGGAATTCTGCCGGCCGCCACTCCCGCGCCCTGGTCGCCTTCCTCACTTGGTCACGTCCCGGCCACGTCTCCTCGCTTTGCCGTTGTACACCCGTGGCTTTTCTTCCAGAACACCATGGCGGCTCTCCATTGGACGAAAAATCGTTCACGCTCACACGTGCTACGGTCGCGAGTCATCGTCGTCGTCTTCATCGGTTTGTGTTTGCGTCGCGCCCTTTTCAAACGCGCACTTGCACATCACAATCATGCAAATCATGAAAAGCAGGTCATGTACGGCATGACTTACATGGCACGGTCTTGGGGCCGTTCGCGGGTCTTTTAATAATAGATGTATACCAAAAGTGGTATGGCGTGATGTCACTGCATGAGTAACATAAAGATGGTAGCATGAAAATCATGAGATCCATGTCATGTATGGCATCACTTACATGGCACGCTCATTGCGCGTTCGCGGCTAGCTTGATATCTAACAACATTGGTATGGTGTCAAATGACCGCACGATGAACATAAATGACAGGTCGTAACATGAAAGTAGCGAAATGCATGTCATGTACGGCGTGATTTAGATGCCATGGTGCGCTCGTGGCCGTCTCACTAGCTTGGTATATACGAAAATTCGTATGGCGTGACATGTCTGCGTGTCAACAAAACGGAAAGTCGGGCTAGTTAGTCTTGATTCATAATGTATGGAATTGCACAGCGCGGAATACAGGACGAAACACCTAAGCACACACGGGCAGCGCTGTCCGAGTGGGCTTCTTCAAGTGTTTCATCCTGTATTCCGCGCTGTGCAATTTCATACGTTATGAATGCGTGCGTGAGGAACATAACTGACAGGTTTGTGTTTCATATACCATAATAAACCTTTCATCAGCATGGTATATATCACATTGTACATGCATCCATGCATGACAAACATGTGATAGTTAAATACGTGTCATGATATTCAATACCTTCATTTGTGTCGAAGCCAAACTAGGTGATGCATGCAGTTCCTCGCTGACTTCTTCGCATTACATCTATTCTCACAGTGCGTGGGGTCTGCCGGATTTTTTTTTTTAATGCGGAACAACAACCGTGCCCAGGTCTCAATTTCCTTAACAAATTTGGCCATCTTAAATTACTAAATGCTTGCAGTATCCTCTCGAGATATTTTATAAATAGAAAGTTGTTTATCAATGTGAATTCAATGTTAATATTTTCATTTATTTATTAGTAATTACAAATTATTCTGTTCTAAATTCATGTTTTGTGAAGCGTGCCTGAGGCTTCACGATTTCCCGACATGTATCAATGTGATTCGTAGTGTATTTGGCACTGTAACCACTTCGCTTAAGCCTTGTAGTTTTGAAATAATTAGTAACCGCACCACACCCGTTACGCCAAGAACGTAAATCATTTACACTCTCTAAACTTCTGCCCTTCACAGCGCAGGATGACAGGTTATCGAACACTGAATATTTATCGCTTTCTGCCGAAGCAGTCGAGGTGGCAATGGAAGCCAATCAACGTGACAAAATGATTTTTCGTAAATTTTTGGGTGAGTGATACTTACAGTGTAAATTATTTTTATTTAGCAGTCGATTACACTGAGATTTATCATAAAAACTCATAGGGTCGCTTGTGCATTCGGTGAAGACATCCCGAAGACGACAGCCATCTCCTTATTTTTGCTTCTCAGTCGTTGTATTGATCCTCCCCCGCCCCCTCCGAAAGCTTTCTTTACCTAACGTGCTGTCGCACTGCCTCCAGGATCGGAGGCATTGCAAGATTTCTGCAGCTCACTTGCTTTTGCACTGCCTCCCTAATCAGGCGACCTTTTACGAAGCGGAGATGTCATGTGATTTCATGTTATGTGACGTCATGATGGCGTCATTGTGAAGGCACAAAATTTCTCGAGCTGAGACGACATTGTGAGCCACAAATTTTGGCAACCTGTGATGAAGACTTGATATAGTGACGTAATGACGTGACGAGTTTTTCATCACTTTTGTTAACGCCGACGCCACGGGACGACGGTCGACGCCGACGATGTATTTTCGTGTTTGATGAGGTATGTAAGGCTTTCGCCTTAAAAATGATCCAATCCAAGGTAAACCGCGCGGCACAATTTAATAGACCGCTGTGCGGCCTGCGGAACTGGATTTTTCACAACGCTGTTAACAGAAGGCGGCACGTGGTAGGGCCTTGCCAAAAGTTGCCGTGGCTGATGATGTTCTGCATCCCAGTGGGAGCTTGGGCTGGAAGGCTTTCGAAGAAAATTAATGCTTGCGCCCTCGCCCCGACTGGAGAGCAGTAGTAAGAACTATCCGCACACAGAGCTGTGTACGTTGCGCATCACGCAACCTACATCATGATCATGGTGCTGAAACGTACACAGTACAATAATTTCATTATGCATAGGAATATCTGAATTTCTGCGTCTTTCAATCCCCACCGTCTAGTACGCGCACGGTAGGGCGCTACCCGTGCCACTCTTACAGAGCGTAATGATCTTGAATGGTTGGGCGTTACTTGGTGCACTGAAGGCTTCACACCAGCTTCGTCTCCTTCAATCAGCCACTGCAAACGGCATCCGCCGAAATTACCACTTGCCGCGCCGAAGCAGCGGCAAGCACTGGCATCATAAACACAGACACTCTCCCGCAAGCAACAGAAGCTTCATTACGTGATCAAACATGGCGGAGCCCATGGGAATTCGATGGAATATATCTGTGCTTTTTGCTGTTATTTTTGTCGTTCTACCTGCATGAGCGAGAAATACAGATATTCTATGCTAATAGAGGTTCTTGCTGTCATACATTATAAATGAATAAATTTCCGGCATTTAACGTGCCAAAACCACAATCCTGTTGCGAGGCATGGCATAGGGAGGGAATGCGGAATAATTTTGTCCTCCTGTGGGTCTCTGACGTGCATCTAAGGCTAAATACACGGGCGTCCTTGCAATTCCTCCATAAAAATGCGGGTTAAGGTACAACATTAGCTAATTAGCTACTGCTTTTAGAAAATCTCGAGTTTCAAGTGGGCCCTGAACCACATTCCCAAGTGATCATGGAATAACCATAGTATCGAATTTTTTTTTTTTTTTTTTTGCCCGGCGAACCGATTCCTTCAAAAATTTCTAGAACCTGTCAAGAACGAACGTGGTTACGGTGATTTGTCGCGCCCTTTAAGCGATTTCTCTCTTCTCTCGTCCCGACGAGCGCGCTGGAAGCTACGCAGAGAGACATGGCACAGGGGATAGAAGTTACGTCAGCGAGCCTCCTCACCTTGAGCGCGCATGATGAAACACGATTGCTCTCTACCGTTGTGATTCTTGTGCGCGAGTGCGGCTCGCCGTGTAATGTTTGCAGTTGAAGGAGCGCGGCGCCGATGCCAGGCGGCACCCTGTTGCAAGAAGCGCATCTAGTCCCGATGCCACTCTTGACCAAAGTCATCTATTGGCCAATAGCACCTTATCGGCTGTTCGACGTCAAAGGGCAGGCACCGGCAGCTCCGGAGAAAGTGAGCGGGTCCCTCTGTATGGAAAGAGGGCGCCTGAGAAAATGGCAACTTCGCGCTCTGCTTCTGAGCTCTGCTTACCGCGCACGACTGAAAGATTTGGCAGAGTTGTTCATAGCAGTGTCTCCTTTACGCAGTACGTGTTTTATCACCAAGGCCGAGTGGCGGTTCATGAACTGCAAGTAATAATATTTGCAATATTCGCGGGAAGGCCCTCCCATTCTTTTAACGTATGTGGCACAAATCATTCTTATACCCGTGTGTTATCTGCTCCAATTCTAACATTATTCTGCTGATCAGTGCGGTGAGATAATATGGGCGTGACATGACTTCCATCGTGCGTACAGTAGGATGTCGTACAGTTCGATGTCGTTCTTCCTCTTGTGTACTAGGTAGATGTTCGCTCGGTTACGACGTCTACGCGAGATGCACGAGTGGGCGCTTAAAAGATGCACTCCGTAAGAGGTCAGTTATTTTTTATTAGTTGCAGGCAATGCACTAAGTTTTCCTGAAAGTGATCCCGTAAAGCTGGAGCATAGTTTGATTTCGGGCTTGAGAGAATTTCGTAACGTTGCAATTTGATTAGCCCAGAGTGCGAGAAAGGTGCCGGGCAATTAGTTCTAGCTAGCGGGTACCTTCTACAATTACATGTTATATAGAATGCTGGAATGGACAGCCAGCAATATCATATTGATGGCTTTCTGCGTATACTGCGTGAGCTTCGACAGTGACTGGCGTCCTCACCGGATTCGGTTTTAACGGCGTAGCAGTTCTTAGTCGAGGCTTCTCCGTCCATTGGTGTAGCGATGGTCACGTGGCCAGTGTGGCGAGAGTGAGGCTCGGTAGGAAGGGAAGGGCTGCGCCGTGCTGCGATAGGCGAGGGCATGCTTCGAAAGGCGAGCGTGAAGGCGGAGGATGACTAGTCTCGGAGCAGAGGTGAACCTTCGAGAAACGCGCCAAGATGGGGTAAGGGTGTGGCTCAGTGGAGTATAAAAGAGCGTCTTACTCTCAGTGTTCAGGCGTTTACGCTTTCAGAATGGCGAACATTTCTCGTTCTCCGGATGAAGAAGCCGCGCGACGTCAGCGTCAGCGAAATCTGCCGCGAAAACGTCCATCTCGTCGCCGTGACAACCGCGATGTTCGCACAAGAGAGGCCGAAGCTAAGCAGCAACAAATGGAAGACTTGAAGAACGTAGAAGCCTGGCGAAGAAGAGGCATCAGCTTCGCTGTTGCGACCGTGTTCGCGAAGTGGAGCTGGCTGGATTTGTTAACGTTATGTTTCTAATATTCGCAAAATATACATAATATTGATGAAATGTGGTCGTTGGCTAACTGAATCTGCGCTGTGCGGTATGAGGGATGCCGTAGCCAAAATTTCACCACTGACACGGTACGGATGTCCAAATACAGGGACAGAAACTCGCGCTGAAACCGAGCGCTAACCCCTCCCATAGATATACGGGCACTTCGTCCTTCGAGTAGTGCTTCGATCGCTTCGGAGTGGTCTTCTCGCAGTCGCTGTTGCCTATTCCCGTTCCCTAGTATTCCCTTGTTGTACGTACCGCTGAAGCACTCCGTATAGATGCTTCAGCGAAGCTAAATCATTGGGCACGGTGTGTATCACTGGGTTAATCCCGACTGTTTATTAAATAATAGTTTGTGGGATTTAACGTCCCAAAACTGCGATATGATTATGAGAGACGCCGTAGTGGAGGCGCCCGGAAATTTCGACCACCTGCGGTTCTTTAACGTGCTCCTAAAGCTAAGCACACGGGCCTCAAACATTTTCACCTCCATCAAAAATGCAGCCGCCGAGGCCGGGATTCGATCCCGGGACCTGCGGGGCAGCACTCGAGCGCCGTAACCACTAGACCGCCGTGGCGGGGAAACGTTTTATTAATGCTTTTTCTGAATTACTCGTTACGTCTGTCTAGAAATCGTAATTGGTGTTTGCCGCCCGTTTGTTGCCTCCTTGATTTTAGTTGGACCAGCAGTGAGTAGTGGTATTTGCCCAATTTCTGTGGCACATACCCGTTCATGATGATGATAATTTTTTGTACACCCCAAAGTTTTGACGGCCGGCTTAAACAGATTCGCTGATAATATCTTAAGCGTGCACGCAATTGGCCCTCATATCAAAATAAGAACATCACAGCTCAAATAAAGCAGGAATAAGCCGTCCGCGTTAACGATCGACAGAGAGCGTTGGTCTTGAAAGCCCATGTATTTACATTTGCCAACTTACTGTACCGCATTGTTTGCCTCTCAGCTATTTGTTGCCTCTTGCTGCTTCTTCGCCTTGCCGACTGTGCAACTCCAGTCGCTGTGCAAGCGTTCGAATAGAAAACTTGGCTCTTTGAATGAACGTTACTCAGCGCTGACATCTACCACTGTGTATATGTCCGACATGTCAAACATGGGGCCCCAAATACCTGGCACCATAGTCGGATGCAACTTTACAAGTCCGCGGCATTTCCTCCTCGAAGGCGGATGCACACAAGCCGGCACCAACGGGCGCGCACTCCAGACTGACGTCATGAGCCGGACGGCCGGTGACCACGGCTGCCCAGCGATTTCCGAGGGACTAATTCTTTAGTCGCGCAGGCGTTGGGCTGCCGCGCTACGGTCGTCTGGGCGGGGCCCCTCCGGACTTGTTAAGTTGTATCCGACTGTTGTGCATACGAACATTCTCGGCTAATTCTCAGTTGCAGTGAAACACGCCCCTGCTGAACCTGTCACACTTCGCAACATTAATGGCAACGAGATTTACAGGTCTCCGTGCCCAGTGATGGGCAGTATCGAAGATACATGTATCTTAGATACTATCTTAGATACACTTTGGGTATCTTGTATCTGTATCGCGATACGTCTCGAAAGACGAGTATCTGTATCTGTATTTCCGATACATTCGATAATATATCGTGTATTTTAAGATACAAGATACTTCTATCGCAACACAGCCGTGCGAAACAATAATCGCTGGCCAAACTCCGCTTCTCAAGCTGGTACTGGTGCCACTAAGCGATCTGAATTAGTCTAAGGGCAGTGACGTTATTTTTACGCCAGAGTCGTCCAGTGAGGGTAGATCAGGAAGACAAGCACGCGGACGTCTACGCCCAGCCCATGTACACTTTGTTTTCTAGATTTCTTTTCTTTTTAGTTGCTCCAATGCTGCTACACTTGCTCATAGCCACTGTCCTGCGCCGCGTACTCCACTTCGTGCGGCGTCTATCGCGCAAATTCTGATGTTGTTACAGTGTCGTTATTGCAGATTCTTTTGCGTCTTGATCCGTAACGAAATGTGATGCGTGCAAGAATGGGGTTGCTTTGCGTCGCGTGAATTTTACATATTAGCGATTTAAAAGATCTCGAGGATATAAATTTGACTTGCATGCAATGAATTAACTTATATGCAAATAAGATTCTAACAACTTTAGCACCACAGGTACTGATGCTAGATCTAATAGAGCAAGCGTTTACCAAACAGAAAATATCTTGGCGTACGGTATTTTTCACTTCCATCTGCATTTATTCAAAGAATTTATGAAATCATAATTTGATTATTAGCACAAGGCACAAGTGCTTTCTTAGCTGTAATTTTGCTTCAAATACATTACCTAGGTCTCTGCACTGTTTTTGCGGTCTGGTCACTGCAGTATGTCTTTTGTATCGCGCTCCCAAAAAAAGATTGCTGCTTTATTCTTCTAACTGTCTGCTTTATTTCTACTACTGTTTACACATTTACACGTTGCCAAGGCGATTTTGAAAACAAATATAATATTATGTGGGCGTGCATTGAGTATACAGTACAAAATATTCTACTTACCGCTTAAGAAAATAGCGAAATTGAAATAAAACGGAAAGGCGGGCTAGTTGGTTTGGTTGCATAATGATAATATTGCGCACGCAACACGAAGACACAGACAAAAAGTTCACAAGGACCAGCGCAGTCCTTGTGAACTTTTCGTCTGTGTCTTCGTGTTGCGTGCGCAATATTATCATTATGTAGCGAAATTGAGTTTGCATTATAAAAATGGAAAAGCCATCTTAAAGGTGTTAGGAAGGGGATTCGAGAAACGTTGTTTTACTGAATACTCCGTTTTACTCATGAGCGTCCCAACGAGCCGTTTCAGGCAATTTTCCATAGGAACTGAATTTCACGTTGTCTCAACCGAGCCCTTAGCCGGGGTGGCGGGGCGGCTAAGGGCTTGGTTGCCGGGGGGGGGGGGGGGGTGGCCCGGGCCACTCCCTCCCCCCGAAATTTTGGTGAAGTAGGTGGTTATACCAAAAATAAATAATGAAAATAGGTGTTTTTCTCAAATAGTCAAGGTTTTCAGCAAGTGCCCCCCCCCCCCCCCCGAAAAATTTTTTGGCTACGGGCTGTTAAGGGCGTCGTCTGTATCGTGTTTCTGTACTCATTCAATGTGAATGTTTGATAAACAACCACCTCTCTATTTTACTTATATTTGTTTTCCGGTTTTAGGCCTTCTTAAATATTTTCCTTATCACTAATCGCTACGTAAAGGGAGCTATAAGCGACAATAGCGCGAATAGCGGCGGTGTCCTGCGATGCTTCGTGCAGCTACGCAATACGTCTGAGACATTTCTGTGTTGCACATGCTCTCTCGTTCAAGAAAAATTGCTAAAAAATTGCACGTTAGTGAGTATATCAACAAAGAATCCCTTACGCCAGCGGCTAAGTAGAACATGGAAATTCATTGCAGGTTTACGTCATCTACATATACAACAGGGGTCTCAAACTCAGCTTATAGCCGGCGGGCCGCAGTCGCGAAATTTAGCTCCAAAGGCCCGGGGACAGTGAAGATGGTGGGGTCGGAGAGAGTTTGAACAAAATGATGTTGCCATTTGAAAGGAGGCCTTTGACATATCTCATATATAGGTCATTTCTGAAGGGGATTTCGAGTCCGGATTCCAGAAACAACGATACGGATGTACACAACGAGTGAAATCTGGACGCGGATTGAAATATAGTTTTTGTTCCACGGTTATGTTTCAGCGCATGGTGACCACGTGTTCCTCACGAAAGAAATGCTTGAGACCAGTCATGTCTGTGTAGCTCACTAACACACTTATTTAGAAAATAAAAACAAATGGAACGGAGACGATCATGTGTGCCGGCCGGGCCGCTAGCGAAAGGTCTCAAACCCCTTGTATACACCATGCTTCTCCCCCCTCAAAAAAAAAGAAAAGTCGCTATTAGAGTTGTTGCTGCTGTACACCTGTCCGGATATACGGTATTGTGCAAACTGTCTTTTACGGACAAGGCAAAAGTCCACACCGGTATTTGCGCCGTCGTGCGAGGGCTTCTTATTGACGTTATTGTGATTACATGGCAAACCGCTAGCTGGTCGGCAAGTTGAGCAGCGACTCCCATCAATTACAAAAATGACAAGCAAGAACCGCTGTCAGCGAAGTGTATAAAGAGTTGTCCTGTGAACAAGCTAAAACAAGCCCCAATAAGTTGTTTTGGAAGGAAACTAATGTACTTTGAGCAAGAAGGGCAAAACTTTTGAGATACTGACAGACATTTCATGCAAGTGAAACTAAATAGGTCACAGTTCAGAAATTTTCAAGGAGACATCTTTGTGTATAGACGTTTGCTGCTACATTGTATGGATCTATAATAACAAATTTGAGAATGTATCGAAGTATCTTAAGATACAATTGCCAAGTATCGTATCGGATACAATTAGTGCGGCAGTATCTTGTATCTGTATCTCCAATACTTTTTGCCTGAGTATCTTGTATCGTATCGCGATACAATTTCAAAGTATCTTTGCCCAGCCCTGTCCGTGCCTTATTAAGGTACGCGAAGCAAATTAGGATTTTTTTTTTCCTTCTATGGTAACTCTTGGAACCCGCTAGTCTGGTCTGAAGAGGCGAGGATACGACAATGCATGTTACGTGAATACGCCATCATGTTGTGTAGGAAGCCCAGAGGTTGGGTCATCAACATCATCATCGCCTATTGCCGGACAAAGGCCACTGCGGTTTAGTCGCATATAAAGAGAAGGAAACGTGGCGTAGCATGTGACGTGGTTACGGTTGCTCGGCGACTACTGCAGAATCAGCCGTGCTACAGCTCGGCAAATAGGGCGTGACTATAGAGGGAGGGGGGGGGGTTGCTGCGGTGAAACTTGGCTCCGCCTAACGAAAAACCCTGCTTACCCATATAAGCTTAATCCTTCAGTAGCATTTGGCTTACTGCGGCAGCGACATTGCTGACAAATGCTTTTAAATGCGAAGCATTTCTTAGCGAACCTCTGGCACTTTGGGCGTTTCTATCTACGTATCTATCTATCTATCTATCTATCTAGCCGCCTACGTCTGGGCGCTCTCCTAGTCGTCTTCATTGGTTGTAATATACCAAAATTTGCACAGCATAGGATGAGTGTATGACGAACACGATTCACTGGTCACGACATGAATAGCGCAAAATACATGTCGCGTACGTCATGAAACCCTTTCCCTCAGTCACGTGTGGCACATACCCGCATACCAGAGTTGATGGTATGCGGGTATGTGCCACAGGTGATAACATAGTCTCAATCAACGCAGTAACCACGAACATACACATTCACACGGAAGGAAAGTGATAAGAGTAGTGATTGTGGGGGTTCTACGTCCCAAAACCCCGATATGATTATGAGAGACGCCGTAGTGACGGGCTCCGGAAATTTTGACCATCTGGTATTCCTTAACGTGCACTGACATGGCACAGTACACGGGTTTCTAGCATTTCGCCTACATCGGAATGCAACCGCCGTGGCCGGGATCGAACCCTCAACCTTCGGGTCAACAGCCGAGCACCGTAACCACTACACCACAGCGGCGGACGCAAGGAAAGTTAGGGAACTGAAGACATAGCACCCCTGGAAGACGCTAGGCTACGATCCACTCGTCCACGTGGTCTGTAACGTCGATCACGTGGATTACGCAAAAACGAGGGTCGATGCTTCCGACAATAACTCTGCCGATAGGACCATGTCCCTCATGATTACCGGTGGATTCAGCATTGATTAATGAATCCTAACAACGCCTGGTACTTAGACGGCATAAAAGACGGCTTGGACGTGGATAGGGCATCACAAGACCTCGGTGCCACGTCCGGGACAGCAGGTATCTTAGATCATTTCTTCGCAAGAGCCATCTGCGGTTTCCACCAGCTCTACTATAACTCGCATTTCACTACACTTAGACCGTTCGTTGCCGCGATCACGAACGGATCCGATAACAATTCCTCTTCAGGTGCTGGTGCTTCCTGATCACGGTGATTATGACCTTATTCAAGAACTGCCAAGAACCCCTTCCACACTTGCACACGGGTTCGTGAAATGTGCGTGCATTCTCCGTTATAACGGATAAGTATGAGCATAACAACTGTAACGCAACTGCAGTCTGCAAGTGTGATTGTAACGTACGTGCAGTGTGCCTGCTCGTGCCTCTCGGCTGTGTATATATCTAGGGAAACGTTTCTGAATAAAACTTAGTTGCAAGTAGCGCCTATCCTGTGCACCTCTGTTCGTTGTTCTATTCTAATTCGCGCTGTTCAGTAT
The DNA here is from genome assembly GCF_013339695.2 of Rhipicephalus sanguineus. Lineage (NCBI taxonomy): Eukaryota > Metazoa > Arthropoda > Arachnida > Ixodida > Ixodidae > Rhipicephalus > Rhipicephalus sanguineus. The sequence continues at coordinate 119,578,245 of NC_051179.1, read as the reverse complement.
TGAAGAATATAAGCACTACATATCAGCTTACTGCGTCTGGTGTTGGTAACACCTGTGTTGCTGTTGGCATCGTTAAGCAACTGTAAACAACTGGTTGTATAACACATGTTCGACTCTTCAAAATATGTGTGTGTGTATACCATTTGCACATTTCTCTAGCGTCATTCCGCAACGTTTCGCTCAATATGAAAAAATGCGACACAGCCACCTTCCTGCGCATGCTTCGCATAACATCGATTCCCACGGCACGTGGGATCTGCCAATTTTTTTGCTGTAACGTAGTTCAGGCAGAAACGAGCACACCCAGGCAACATGCTGAGATGTTAATAGTGCTGTTTGTTGTTAAGTGGATATTTTAGCTTCGTGCTCTCGCTATTTCCCGCGCTAAAAGAAAAGGGAACGTGGCAAAAACCTGCGCGAGTTCCATGTAACCACACCAATGTAATTTATTTTGCTGTCAAGCCTCGTCGGCTTTCTCGTGGAATGTATTTTTTTATGAAACTTAAAATGCCAATAGCAGGTGTACATTTTTTATCGCCTTAGTTGAGATAGTATAAAACTGCGATTGCAGCCTCCAGCTTGGGAACTCCGTATAAAATGGCTCCGCTATTAAAAATGGTACCTGCCACGTTAATCTTCATAAAACGGAAGTTAACTTTACATTGCTCCGCAAACAGAGCAATAATATCCTTTGTCCAAAGCTAACGTATAGCGAATGAGTTCTGCGAGCGTGACAGTAGCGTCGAATTATGTTCTTTC